>NW_012099087.1:515544-561523 GCF_000951045.1 Mandrillus leucophaeus
TGGGCAGTATGGCCATTTTCACGATATTGATTCTTCCTATCCATGAGCATGGTATGTTCTTCCATTTGTTTGTGTCCTCTTTTATTTCACTGAGCAGTGGCTTGTAGTTCTCCTTGAAGAGGTCCTTTACATCCCTAGTAAGTTGGATTCCTATGTATTTCATTTTCTTTGAAGCAATTGTGAATGGAAGTTCATTCATGATTTGGCTCTCTGTTTGTCTGTTACTGGTGTATAAGAATGCTTGTGATTTCAAAAATCTCTATGATGTTTTATATGAAATTTAGCAGCATAAAATCTAGACTTCTAACATTTTACACACATTAACTAATTTAATCCTTTCATCAATACTATGAAACAAGTGTTATTGTTATCCCAATTATAGAGACTAGGAAAGAGAGAGAGGCTAAGGTTACCATACTAGAAAACAGTAGAGCCAGGAATTGAACCCAAATAGCTTGGCTGCAGAATCTAAGCTCTTATCCAGTTTTTCAACAAGGAGAGAAATTAGCCATAGCAATTATATCATCATTGACCCAGCGACCAGTCATGGCTGAGCAAGATGAGCACGGGAGCAGGAGATAATCTCTGCTTCAGAATGGCTATGTCATTCTAAGCAAGTTACTAAATCACTTTGAGTTTCAGTTTACTCCTCTGTAAAATGCAGATTTCTAAGGTCTTTTCGAGTTCAAAAACTCTAATCTAATTGACAACAATTTTGATAAATGATATTTCTCTGTTAGCACGTTTATTCCATTTCCAAGTTACATTCTCTCAACTTTGTCAATAGTGAATTATGTCTAAAGTTTATAGAAATAGATACCTCAGCAGGCTTTTTAGCAATATAGATCTGGCATTTATTGTACTTTATTTTTCTATCTTTCCCCCAAAGTGTTCCAGTATTCTATTTTAATTCAGTATCTCTCATATCTATTTTTTAAATTGCTATAAAAATAAATGGGAAGATAGCATAGCCTTTTGGAAAATTAAATCTACTTTTCCCAATTAACTTATACACAGCCATTGTAATCCTATTGTCTTTCAGTTAACATTTGAACTTCTAGTTCCAAGTTTTCACTATTTTACAAAGTATACAGAGATCAACTTGAACTCTTTTTGGTGAGAAGTCTCGAATGCAAAGAGACACTGTTACCATTAATTTATTTCAAATTTCCTTCCTGCTATTACCCAATTGCCTCTTAGCCATCACCAGATATTCTAAATAAACTCTATGAATTTATTCAGGAACTCGGGATACTTTGAATCACATAATTTAGATTGAATTTTACAATCTAAAAAGCAGCTTTTAATTTCCTGCTGTAATTATTTACTTCTCTGGGTTTTTATTCCCATTGTTCTTTTTTCTTATATTAAAAGACTTACCTAAAAAGACCTAATGCAACATTTCACACTGCTACTCCATCACCTGCTCTGTTAATAAAGATATTAAGCCTGGAAAGAGCAATTCCACTCAAGCCCCAATTCCAGCTTCATATATTGTTTTTACTATGACCTCTTTATCTATAGACCCTGAGCCAGTTTTCATTGAATTGTTTCATTTAGTGATTGCTCATGTTTAAGTCTAAGCTGAATTATTTAAAATTGCATGAAGAATTGGCAAAGGATTTGATAATGTTCATATATAACTGCCTTCCCACAAACGAGTGATTTTATAACTCTATCAAAACTGCAATTGGTTTTGTCAGAAGCAATTTTTTTTTCATAGGACCCATTGCTTACTCCAAATTACAATTCCTATTGCTTTAGACATTTGCATCTTCTTTTAATGTTTCTGACATTATGTGGTGGTGCTGAAGTTAAACAGTTTTATTGCTGTCCTTCATGTTTAAATATGATGTTATACTACTCTATGTACAAGAACAACTGAAAAGACTGAAAGTGGTCTGCAGTGTCTATCTGAATGTTACACACCAAATATTTATCAAATATTCTCTAATGGGCTGGGCATGGTGGCTCACACCTGTAATCCCAGCACTTTGGGAGGCTGAGGCAGGCAGATCACTTGAGGTCAGGAGTTCAAGACCAGTCTTGCCAACATGGTGAAACCCCATCTCTACTAAAAATACAAAAATTAGCCAGGCGTGGTGGCACACGCCTGTAATCCCAGCTACTCAGGAGGCTGAGGCAGGAGAATGGCTTGAACCTAGAAGGCAGAGGTTGTAGTGAGCCAAGATTGTGCCATTACACTCCAGCCTGGTACCGAGCAGGACTCTGCCTCAGAAAATAAAAACAAAAATTATATATATTCTCTAATGGCTACCACTATTTATGCGTTTGGTTTTGCTCTGGAGACAGCACGGAATTTATGCTGAACTTGAGCCACTCACATCTCCAATTACAGTATCTCAGCATAATCTTCCTGTTACTGTCAATTGCTGGTAATAACCTACTAGGTCCCATAATCCACACTGGTATTTTTCCTGGGACATTTGCATTTGGTTCTTACAATTGTGGGGTATCTTTTGGTTATAATAATTACTGCTGTTGTTACCATTTCCTTGTCATTATAATCATCATCATCAGGCAATGTATCCTAAACTTTTTTATATGCTAGATTTAAAGTGCACATATTACAGAGAAGGCTCATTTCCTGCTCTTGAAAGAAAATGAAATATTTTGGTAGATTTCTCTTGCCACTAATCTTGTTTCACTGATAACTATTAATACCATTTATTATTATGGGCCATATGCCATTTTACTCAGTTTACAAGCATTATTTTATTTAATCTTCAAAGCAGAAAATTTTCTCTGCACTTAACAGACGATCAGTTGAAATCCAGTGAGGGTAGGTAATTTCCTCAAGGCCACACAGCAGCATTGATGAAGCCACCCTTTAATTCTTACAGGTAAGGGACATGTAGGGAGAGAAGGACTTCTGACCACAAGAGAGACAAGGGGAGTTGGAGTTCATATCATGTTTATACAATGCGTAGAGTATGAGGCAAATTGGAAGCTCTAGGAGGCAAGAGAAAGGAAAATCTCCTTTGTGGACTGAAGGGGAGAGAGCAGGGAAGGACAAAGGAAGGAGTAACATTGTTATAAAGGTCATTAGTTCATTAATGTAAAAATCCCTCTTGGTGTTATTTAATACTTTCACCTTGATTCAAAATTCATCTGATTTTAATGCAACAATTATACTGAACGGGCTGAGCTTAATATAATACAATTATAAAACACATTTATTCTATGTCACCACTCCTCAGTGAACTTACTCCATCAAACAGACCATTCCTTGCCCTTAGGTGAAATCTTGGACAAGTCTCACCGTTCTTTAGATCACTTGTAGATAACATATAAATTGTATTTTTGTTTTGACATTTAGAGACCCAATCCAGAGTGATAATGAGAACTCCAAACTCCATCTTACTTAGTTTTTTCCTTCTGCAGGCTTGGGTCTGCTCTAGTCATGAAAGTCTGCAATAGGTCATAGAGAGGTAGTCAACTTCTCTCTCGTTTGCTCACTTTCTTGCTTCAAGGCTAGGTCTGTAGAAAAGGAACTTGGTATTGTCTACTGGTAGTATCGTGATCTAGATGTTCCAAGCTGACTCTTCAATGTTGTGCGTTTCTCAGAGACACCCACAGTGGAAATGTCCCACTGTTGATCCCTTGATATCAGTTGGCTGCTTTCCACCCTTCCCTCAGTCCTGGGCTCCAATGGATTACCACTGAGATGGGGGCCATCATCCCTCCCATGCATCCTTTAGGACTAGTGTTTTTCTCAAACAGCTGAAAAATTATACAGTGTATTCCTGTTATTAGTGGTTTCCCTTATTATTTTAACATTCATATTTTTAAGATCAGCTCTAACAACATCTAGCATGAGTCAGAATCTGTATCCACTAAACAATCTAAGAATCATAACAAGGTTTTACTGCCCTCTGTATTCAGCCAAGTCTCCCACTCATCACCCATGTTGACTTAAATTTTCTTGGATTTTCATTACTGATTGTAATTAACCTTTTACAATTTATGCAAGTTTCCAGGGTACAAGACCAATTTTTTTTTTTTTTTTTTTGAGACAGTCTCTTTGTCACCAGGCTGGAGTGCAGTGGCATGATCTCCGCTCACTGCAACCTCTGCCTCCTGGGTTCAAGCGATTCTCCTGACTCAGCCTCCCGAGTAGCTGGGATTACAGGTGCGTGCCACCACACCCAGCTAATTTTCGTATTTTTAGTAGAGATGGGGTTTCGCCATGTTGGCCGGGATGGTCTCGATCTTCTGACCTTGTGATCCGCCCATCTCAGCCTCCCAGAGTTCTGTGATTACAGGCATGAGCCACCGCACTCAGCCCAAGACTAATTTTATAATTTTGTTTTCCTAAACAAACGACCATCTACCTCTGGATTCCACATACTTTACTTTGAAGAATTCCTAAAAGCAGATCGGGGTGGTTATCACTGGGAGAAGCAGAGAGCACAGTGGGCAAGACCTCTGTGGCTAAGCTCGCTGCTCTTCACTGCGGGCTGAGAAGGAGCATTTTTTTTTTTTTTTTAACCTTCCTTTGTTTTCTGACCTGCTGTCATCTGAGCATGGTCTTGGCTACTGTTCAAGCCCCTACACCTTACCCCGCTTCTTATTCTTTATTTTACTCCCCAGCAGTTCCTGTTATTTATTTAATGATTTTAATGTAGGATTCATGAAGGTGGGGAGTTTATTTGCGTGTTTCACTGCAGCCATAAAGCAATTCTCACCCCTAGCCCGGATCCATGAGTTACACGCCTCAGTCATTGCCCTTAGATAAAGTAAGAAATTACTTGGTCCATTGTGCCTTAAGGCTCTGGATACTTTGCGATCCTGCTTGTCCCCCTCCACATGGTCAGGCAGAGCAGTGTCCTTATGGTCTATTGCCACCCTGTCTACTGCTTTCACTTCTTGGCTGCTGGTAATTCTCCAGGCGGTTGGAGCAGACGGTGCCGTTTTGGGCTCCCCAATCTCGGGCTGTCGCACCCTCTAGTGGTCATTTATAGCCATGCAACTTCAGCACCGAGTTCCGGGCCTTTGCCTCCTGGCTTCCTTTCCTCCCTCAAAGGCCTCATTGGTAACAATCCAACTGCAGGAGAAAAGATAAAATTGAAAAGGCGAACTCAGCACACTCTCTTCCCATCACTTCCAACATTGTCCCTTCCCCTGCTAGCACTCCTGAAGAAATTCTCAGGCAACTTGGAGACGCGCCGATCTTCCTGATTTAGAAGTGCTTGTATCTGGTTTTCAGGCAAGGCACAGAGGGCTGTCTTCTAGGTCTGGAAATTAGGGAGGAAACTGAAGGTGAACAGTGCCTCCCTTTAGCAATGGACAAACAGAAAACCACTCTGGCTCCATAGAAGCATTAAGCTGCAGATTCAGAGTCCCTACCAAATGACACGACTACCAACACTATCTGAAGACTTGCCAGGTAATGTGTGTGTCAGTGACCTTAATCTGCAGGCCAGGTGCCTCACCTAATACTAAAAGGAGACTATTTAGCTGTGAGACTTTAGTTCCCAGAAGGACTCCAGTGGGACTGAGTGGGAGGAGGATGTCATGCACATTGTTAATAGCTTGGACTTGCCTTTTCTCCAAAGGGCCCTATCTGCTCCTTGCCCAGTGCTCCAGCCACAGGGAATGGTATTCCACCTTCTCCTGGCCATGTGGTTAGTTGGGGGACCTTCTTCTAAGTAGGTAATTAGAGACTCAGATGCTGGGCAGATCTTCACCTCACATGACAAAGGATGCCATCATGGGGAGAGGAGGGCCTGCTCTTGCCACCCTGTGGCAAGTCGGGGCAAGTCAAGAGCAAGTCAAGAGCAAGTCAAAAGCTCATGACCAGCAATCTCCTAGAACAGAGAATGGCAAAGTGTGGCCTGTGGGTCAAACCCGGCCTGCCTCCCGTTTTTGTATGGTCCATGAGCTAAGACTGCTATTTACAATTTTAAGTCATTGAAGAAAATCAAAAGAAGAATACAATTTCATGATGCATGAAAATTATACGAAATTTAAATGTCCAAGTCCATAAATAAGGTTTTACTGGGACACAGCCACACTCATTTGTTTATACACTGTCTACAGATGCTTCAGTATCACAGCAGCAGAACTGAATAGCTGCAGCGGAGACCATAGGACCTACAAAACCCAAAAGATTTTCTCTCTGGCCCTTGATAGAAAAAATTTGCTAACCTTTTCCCTATAAGATGTGATGTGTGCCCGTGAATTCATCACAGACCTCGAGGGGACCTGATTGAGTGAGGTAAAGAATACGTTCTGGAGCCTCATACAGAATGAGTTTATATTGTGAAGGCCCTGACTGAAGATTTTGGATTTAATTCATGAGTTCTTGAGGAGCCTTCAAAGTTGGTGCCAAGATAAAAGCAGCATATTCTAGAGACTACATGGCATCAATGGGTGGGAGGAACTGAATGCGAGGAGAATTCTGAGGTAGGAATACCAGTGGTGAGGCGTAAGCATTGAGAGCTTAAAGAGTGTCCGGGAAGAGGAAGAACTGGTTAGTGGTGGAATGCTGGGACAATGGCAGAGGGGAGCAGACAGGCTGTGATCAAAGAAGCATGCTGAAGCCATACGCAGAATGTAGTCATAAGACACAAAGAGCCTGTGTCTGTGAGAAATTGGAACACTTCCAAGAGTAATGAGACTTTGCCAGCTGGCATCACTCATAACCCAGAGGATCCTGCAGGTAGATTTACTTTTGCTTTCCACCAGCATCTTTAAACATACAATTTAGCACCTGACAGATTATGGACAGGGAGCAAAGAGTAGTAGTTTGAGATTGATGGGCATCATTATGCAAAATCATAGATAGAAATGGCTGGGGAGCTCTCTCATTCAATAAGTCTCTTCCTAATCCCCCGGAAGTAATAATACTTCTCTCCAGACACCTCTGGGCTCCTTGCCATACTTTTCCATTGGATTAACATTTACTGGTATGATCAGAGTTATTAAAGGGAGAAAGCCATCATAATTTTCCAAAGACAATAAGGCTCCATAAGTGTTCCTATAAAATTATGTCAGAAGATAATTATATTATTTCAGCTTTGAGAAGTTCTGTGAGCAAATATGTTCACTGCAGGAAAGGGGAAACCCTTGAAGCTTTTGCTTTTTAAGAAAGTACATTGCAAAATGAAAATAACTTCATGATACTACTTGAAGTTGATATGGGGTAGTATTTCCACTACTCAGAGCTCATTCTCAGTTTGTAAACGTCTTAGCAATTATGAGGTCCAAATTAAACTTTGAGTTTAAGACTTCAGCGAAGTGAACCTCAATGGAAACTATAATTGATTTTTATCTTTCACATTTTTGTTTTAGCATAGAGAGATTTTCCACAAGAGTGGTCTGGCCAGGAGTGGTGGCTCACACCTGTAATCCCAGCGTTTTGGGAGGCCAAGGTGGAAGGACCATTTGAGGCCAGGAGCTCAAGATCAAGGGTGGTTTAACAGCAGCTTAGATCTTTGTAACAGACATAGAAGGGATTTTTTAATGACAATTCATTGTTATAAAATAGTTGTATGGCATAAATTTGGGATAAGTTCCTAAGATTTTTGTATGTTTTTCTCTTAACACCCTCAAATTTCTCACACAACAATTAGCTCATTAACATCCTTCTATAGAACTTACTCTCCTAACATTTTTTTTAAATAATGTTATATTAGAGTATATAAAACACGAAGACTTTCTGAGATTTTTAGCCATAAAAACACAACAACGCCCATAGCATATCCAATGCTATACTAAGAGCAATGACCAGGATGTGATTAAGACTTTCAGAACACCTAAACTCCATCAGATGTAAAAGGCTGCAAATGGCTTTTAAAATCATTATTTTCAGAGGAAATTCTTAACATGAAAACTTAAACATTTTAACTGTATGAACAGAAATAACACACTGAAAAAAGTAAAGAGAGAGAAATTTAAAAATAGGAAAGATATATGAATATAAGTTTAAAATAGAGAAGACTGGGCCACTCTTCTTGTTCTTTCTGTCTTTGCCTCTCCCTGCATTAAATTATTCAAATAAATTATCCTTCCCCACAAGAAGCTGTCAATGAAGTTCTTGGTTTCTGGCTCCAATTTCCAATTGCTTTTCTGGCTATTGCTTAAAACGCAGTATTGTCTTTGGGAAAAAAAGCAGTCAGACAAAGTAAATAAATGATAATTGCCAAGATAATCTATGGGAATTTGGGAGTTCTTAGAAGAGCATTTTATCCAGGCTATTATTTCAAAACAATGTAACACACCTAAACAGAACAAATAAATAATAGCAGAAGTGTTAAGTGTTCAAACTTTGGGATCAGAGGGTTTTATTCTGAATTCTGCCACTTCTTAGTTCACTTGAACGAATGAGTTAACCTCTCCAAGCCACAGACTCACAATTTATAACATAGGAATAATATTATAATGAATTAAATTGTATTCACATGTCACATGTAAGTAAACATATATATTAATATTAATGCTGCCTTACAGGATTGTTTAGAGGACTAACTGAAGCACAATAATGTTTAACATGGCATTTTGCACATAATAAGCACACAGTCAATATAAATTATTATTAGATTTATGCTTCTAACAACATCATCTTCTAAAGTGTAACAATGGAGCAACTGGCTACTTTTGCATGATAACAAGGTTTTGTCTCCAATTTTAATAATAAACACTACAATTTTCAAGTATCAGTTCTGTACCTGGTGCCCTATATATTGCATCTCATTTAATTCTCAAAGAACTCCACTGTATTAGTCTGTTCTCACACTGCTATGAAGAAATACCTGAGACTGGGTAATTTATAAAGGAAACAAGTATAATTAACTCACAGTTCCACATTGCTGGGGAGGCCTCAGGAAACTTACAGTCACGATAGAAAGAAAAGGAGAAGCAAGGACCTTTTTCACAGGGTGGCAGGACAGAGTGAGAGGGGAAGCAAGGGAAATGCCAGATGCTTATAAATCCATCAGATCTCATGAGACTCATGCACTGTCACGAGAACAGCATGGGGGAAACCTCCCCCATGATCCAATTACCTCCACCTGGTCTCACCCTTGATACATGGGGATTATGGGGATTATGGGGATTACAATTCAAGGTTAGATTTTGGGTGGAGACACAGCCAAACAATCTCATCCACTGAATAAGTATTATCATTCTCACTGTATAAATTAGAACCTTGAACTCTAAGAAGTTAAATAACTTTCTCAGAGTTTCACAGGTTGATACTATAAAAACTGGAATTCAATTCAGATAGCTCTGATTTCATAGTCCATGTTATAGGACAAAGATATCAAGTAGATTTTTATTCAAATTTCAAATTGGGAACACAAAAAAATCCGTCAAAGGTCATGTCAAAAGGATTTAGGATAGCATTTGAGAGGGCTCATACTGGCCAAAAATGACAATCTCAGCATCAAAAACAATAATGGCTACCACAGTTTAAACACATAAAATGTATTTAAAATCCAGAGTTTATTTTAATTCTCTTATTTTTTAAAAATTCACTTGACATTTTTTGGAAGCTACTATGGCACCAGCTCATTATTCTGAAAACTTGTGAATAAAGGGGAAAAATAAGCATTTATTTTGCTTTTTCAGTCTGAGTGAATGCAATATCCATTTCCCATGCAAATGTCCAGGCAAAAGCATTCCAGGCAAGTGAATATGCCTGGCATAGTCAAGAAACAGCAGCGGGGCCACATGTGGACCCTCAGAAGAAAAGGAGAGAGTATTGTGAGATAACATCAGAAGGCAATTCAGGGTGGGAGTTAGTGTAGATCCTTCTGGGCCATTATAAGAGTTTTTGGCTTTTACTTTGAGGGTAATAGGGAGCTATTGCAGGGTTTTGAATATAAAAATGACACAATTCAACTTTTGAGTTAATGGGGTCACTCTACTGTGCTGAGTCTAGGCTGGGGGTGGGGAATGTGAAAGCAGAGAGCTCAGTTAGGAGGTTTAATATAGTTTGGATGTTGTCCCCACCCAAATCTCATGTCGAAATGTCATCCACAATGTTAGAGGTAGGGCCTCTTGGGAGATGACTCAATTATAAGGGTGGATTTCCCCCTTGGTGCTGTCATTGTGATAGTGAGTGACCTCTCTTGAGATCTTGTCATTTAAAAGCGTGTAGCATCTTCCCCCCTCATTTGCTGCTCCTGCTTTTGCCATGTGAAGTGCCTGCTCCCATTTTGCCTTCCGCCCTGGGTAAAAGCTCCCTGAGGCCTCCCCAGAAGCAGATGCTTCCATGCTTCCTGTACAGCCTGCAGAACCGTGAGTCAATTAAACCTCCATAAGGCTTTTTATGACCCCGATAAGAGCAGCTTTAGTGGCATGGTGAAGGTGAAAGGCTGATGAGAGAGGGTTCAAGAGTGAAGGAGAGGAGAGAAACTTCTGTTTGATTTGGTTTGGTTGTTTGTTTTTATGATTGGAGAAATAATATCATGCTTATATTAGAAACATGAGAAACATACAGAAGAGAGAGAAAGAAATTATCAGTGTGGGAGAGGGAGAGAGGAAAGTTGCCAGAGTGATGTCATTGGGTAGGCAATAGTGGTTGAGAAAGGTTGGCTCTTGGTTTTTGACATGCCTTCCTCACTAAGTTTCATCATTTCTGGTTTTTCATTTAAAGCTAGAGACATGTGAGTCTTCCTTTCACTTGAACACTTAGAGATGCCATCGTAGTGATATTAATTGGCCTAATTTCAATAGTGTGTCTCAGGTAATAGAGAGGTTTGAGAAGAAGGAGAGAGATGAGGGAACAGTGGGTCAGTGGAGCAGTCAGAAACCCCACAATATTCATCACTTAATTTCCTTTTTATATAGGCATGGTTTGCAACATGTCAAAACAATTACAATAGTGATATCAAAGATTACTAATCACAAATTACCATAATATATATAATAATAATGAAAAAGTTGAAAATGTTGCAAGAATTACCACAATGTGACACAGAGACACAAAGTGAGCACATGCTGTTGGTAAATGGCACCAATAGACTTGCTCAATGCAGGGTTACCACAAACTTTCACTGCGCAAAAAAAAAAAAAAATATATATATATATATATATAAATAACTACAAAGTGCAATAAGATGAAATGCAATAAAATGAGGTATCCCTGTATAATTTGCAATATTTGGGTTATACTTACACTAAGAAATGATTCATTGTTTTTCTGAAATGCAAATTTGGCTATGGGTTTTATATTTTTATTTGCTGCACACTGCAATCCTAAGTAAAAGAGGTAGCAGGTCTGCTCCCACTCATCCCTTGCCTTCTTACCCTACTGAACTCCCATTACCTCACCTATATTATTCTGCAAATATAAGTAATTGTCAGAAAGGCAGGTAGGCCACAGGAGGAAGTGAAAGAGGGAGAGAGAGAGAGAAGGCAGAGAGAGAGAGAGAGAGGAGAGGGAGGAGAGCGGGAAAAGAAGAGAGGAAGGAAATCAGAGGGAAGGAAAAGAAAAAGACCCAAGGTGAGAAATGATACGACAACTGTGAGGAACTGAAAGAAATCTAGTATGGCTAGACTGGAGTGATCAAGGGAAGAGTGGTAGGAGATATGGCCAGAGAGAAAGCAAAGGAGAACTGACCAGCTATACCCAGAAGTCACATAGATGCCATCGTGCACATGTCTAAGGTCACAGTTGCTTCCTGTTTGTGTCTTGTAAATTATTGCTAATAAAGTCTACCACAGCTGCTGAGAGCAGAGCTCCCAGAGCACTCACCACTATGGAGCCTCTTCTGGGCACTATCACACGTGAGCTACTAATGCCTAGGTCCACAAAGAGACAGCTGGAAGATCTCATCTGCCCGCATCACCCATGAATATATCCTTATGTGGTAAGTAAACTCAATAGCTTTCTTAAATAAAAACTGTTTTGTTTTAGAAGAGTTTCAGACTTACAGAACAGTTGCAAAAATAGCACAGAGTTTCCACATGCCCCCTACAGAGCTTCCCCTTTTGTTAACATCTTACATTTGTATGATACATTTGTCACAACTAACGAACCAATATTAATACATTATTATTAATGAAAGTCCATACTTCATCCTGATTCCCTTAGTTTTTACCTAATGTCCTTTTTAATTCCAGGATATAATATTTCATTCATTCATTTATTCATCCATCCATCCATCCATTCATTCATTCATTTATTTTAGAGACAGGGGCCTCACTATGTTGCCCAGGCTGGTCTCAAACTCCTGGCCTCAAGCGATCCTCCCACCTTAGCCTTCCTAGGCACTGGGATTATAGGAATGAGCCACTATGCCCAGCACCATCCCACATTTAGTAATCGTGTTTCCTTAGTTTCCTCTAAACAGTGACAGTTTCTCAAACTTTTGTTTCTTTTGAACAACCTTCACAGTTTGAGGAGGACCAATGAGGTATTTTGTAGAATGTCTCTTGGGGTTTTTCTCATGACTGGACAAGGATTCATGAGTTTGGGGGAGAAAGACCATGAAAGTAAAGTACCATTCTCATTACACCATATCAAGGGTATATACTTATGAACATGATTTGTATCACCATTGGTGTTGACCTTAACTACCTCTCTGAGGTAATGTTTGTTAAGTTCCCCATTGTGAGGTTACTTGCTTTTCCCCTTTTTCATACTGTATTTCTGTAAAGGAAGTAACTACGCACAGGCCAGACATGGCCTGTAGTCCCAGCACTTTGGGAGGCCAAGGCGGGTGGATCACCTGAGGTCATGAGTTCGAGACCACCCTGGACAATATGGTGAAACCCTGTCTGTACGAAAAATACAAAATTTAGCTGGCATGGTTAATCCCAGCTACTCAGGAGACTGAAGCAGGATAATCGCTTGAATCCGGAAGGTGGAGGTTAAAATGAGCCAAGATCGCATCACTGCAGTCCAGCCTGGGTGACAGAGTGAGATTCCATCTCAAAAAAAGAAAAAAACAAAGGAAGTAACTATGCACAGCCCACACTTCAGAGATGGGAAGTTATGCTTGCCTCCTTGACGGCAGAATATTTACATAAATTATTTGCAACGAACCTGCACAAAAAAAATTTGTATATTCTCCCTCATTTTATTCAATCATTTCTTTATAATGATATGACCTCATAGATATCTATTTTATAGTTTGGGTTAGAATCCAATACTATGTTATTTCATTACACATATTGTTCCAGTTTGGTCATTGGGAGCTCTTTCAGTTGGCCCCAGTGTCCCTTTGATATCCCCCATTGTGTGGTTTTTATTTCAATAAGCACTTCCTTGCCTTCTGGCACTACGGGATGCTACAGGATCATCCTAAATATTCCCAGATCCAGCTCTAGAATAATCTATTTCACTAAGGAGCTGGTTCCTTCATAGGAGAACAGTATTAGAAGCCAAGATCTGGGTGCTGGGGGTGTTAATTGCTACTGGGGTGTAATTGCTTCTGGGCCCTCTTAGCTGACAGAGCAAGGGAAAATATGTGTGTATACTAACCCGCTTAAGCACACATATTTATAAATAGTTCCTTATATACCAATCTGTATGGATGTTAAGCTAAATATGAGTTTATACAGATAATCCTTGACCACATGGATCATTTCAGCCTTTGTCTCCCTGCTGTCTGTAAACTTCCACTCCAACAATCAGAAATCTGGTTCCCATCCATCATTCATTTACATAATTCCAGTATACATTTATAGTGACTTCAGAATTGTTAACTCAGACCAGCATGAGAAATTACTTTACCAACTAGAGTGTGATGCTCAGGTAACAGTTCCTTTGCTGTTAGTCTTAGTCTCCACTCATTTCAAAGCGAGGTTAGTATCTCCTCCCTCCCCAGTCCCTAAAATACAGTTTAGTTTTTTCTCACAGCCTGCATTCTATTCTAAGATCCCAACCACACAAATTATTTTATTTGCTAAACTAAGGTTCACTGTTTATGCTGTAAAGTTCCATGAGTTGGTTTTAACCTATACATAATGTCATGTATTCACTATTATAATGCCATATACAATTATCACCACATTAAAAATTCCCCTGTCTTTCACCAATTCAGCCCTCCCCTCTCCAAAAACTTTTGGCAACCACTGATCTGTTAACCATCTCTATAGGTTTCCAAAATGTCATACAGATTGAATTATACGGTGTGTTGCCTTTTTCAGACTAACTTTTCTTTTTCTTAGCAACATGAATTTAAAATTCACCCATTTTGTGGGGGTTGATAGCTCATTCCTTTTTACAGCTGAAGAGTATTTCATTTTACGGATATACAGTTTGTCTATGCACTCCCCTATTCAATGACATATTAATTACTTCCAGTTTTTGACAATTATGGATAAACCTGCTATAAACATTTGCAGGTTTTTGTGTGAACATAGTTTTCAGATCAGTTTGGTAAATACCTAGGAGCAAGATAGACGAATCACGAGGAAAGACTATGCTTAGCTTTGTAAGAAACTGCCCAATTTTCTTCCCAAGTGGCTGCATTATTTTGCATTCCTACCAGCAATGAATGAGAGTTCCTGTTGCTCTGCATCCTTGCCAGCGGTTAGTATTGTCATTTTAAAAAATTTAGCTATTCTAGTAAGTGCATAGTGGTATCTCATTTCTTTTAATTTGCAATGATAAATGATGTTGAGCATCTTTCCATATACAGATGGTCCCCAACTTAGGATAGTTTGCCTTATAATTTTCAATAGTGGGAAAAATGACACACATTCACTGAAAACTGTACTTGGAGTTCCCATACAGCCATTCTGTTTTTCACGTTCAGTACAGTATTAAACAAATTCCATGAGATATTCAACACTTCATTATAAAATAGATTTTGTGTTAGATAATTTTTCCCAATTGTAGGCTAATGTAGATGTTGTCAGCAGATTTAAGGTAGGCTGGGCTAAGCTATGATGTTCAATAGGTTAGGTATATTAAGTGCATTTTTTTTTACCCACAGTATTTTCAACAACAGATTTATCAAGAGGTAACCCCATTGTAAGTTTAGGGCATATGCATTGATTTGTCATCTATATATCTCCTTTGGTGAGGTGTCTGTTCAGATATTTTGCTAATTTTTCTACTGAGGTAAAATTCACATAACATAAAATTAACTGTTTTAACCATTTAAAGTGTAGAATTTAGTGGTTTTAAGTGCATTTGTAATGTACAGTCATCACGAATGTCTAACTCCAGAACATTTTTATCACCCACAAAAGAGACAGCATACTCATTAAGCAGTTACTCCCTAGTCTGTCTTCCCCCCAGCCCCTGGCAACCATTAATCTGTGCTCTGTCTCTATTTTGAATATTTACTATAAATGGAATCATACAATATGTGTCTTTCGCACCTGGCTTTTTTTTCACTTAGCACGTTTTCAAGGTTCAACCATGTCACAGCATGGATCAATAATTCATCAGCTGATGAATGGATAAAAATTATAGCATATTCATACAATGTGATATTTTTCAGCCACAAAAAGGCAATGAATTACTGGGTTGTTTCTACTTTTTTGGCTATTACAAATAATGCTGCTATGAATATTTGTGTATGTCTTTGTATGAATATATGTTTTCAATTTTTAGGGTATATATCTAGGAGTGGAAATGCTGAGTAATATGGGAATTCTATGTTTAACTTTTTGAAGAACTGCTAAATTGTTTTCCTCAGTAACTGTACCATTGTACACTCCCACCAGGAATGTATGAGGGTTTCAATTTCTCTAGACCTTTGTCCACACTTACTTTTTTCTGTTTTTGTTTTTATATAGCCATCCTAGAGTGTATGAATTGGTATATCATTATATTTTGATTTGCATTTTTCCAATAATCAATGCCATTAAGTATCTTTTCATGTGCATAGTGGCGATTCATATATCTTTGGAGAAATGTCTCTTCAGATCCTTTGCCCATTTATTAATAAAGATGTCTTTTTGTTGAGTTCTAAGATTTATTTATATATTATATATACTAGACCCTTATCAGATATGATTTGCAAATATTTTCTTCCATTCTATGAGTTGTCTTTTTATTTTATTGATAATGCACAAAAGTTTTTAATTTTGATAAAGTTCAATTTATCTATTTTTTTTGTTTTGTTGCTTGTGACTTGGTGTCATGTCTAAGAATTCATTGCCAAATCCAAGGTCATGAAGATTTACTCCTAGATTTTCTTCTGAAAGTCTTATAGCATTAACTTTTACACAGATCTTGGATCAATTTTGAGTTCATTTTTGTACAGGGTGTGAGGATCCACTTTTTTGCATATGGATATACAGTTGTCCAAGCATCATTTGTTGGAATGACTATTCTTTCCCTCATTGAATGATCTTGGCACCCTTGTCAAAAATCGACTGACCATAGTTGTATAGGTTTATTTCTGGATTCATAATTCTAGTCCATTGGTCTCTGTTTATCCTTATGCCAGTACCTGTAGCTTTACGCTAAGTTTGAAATGCTTAGTCCTCTACTTGTTCTTTTTCAATATTGTTTCAGCTACTCAGGGTCCCTTGCAATTCCATATGAATTTCAGGATCAGCTTGCTTTCTTTTGCAATAAAAGGCAGATTCTAGAGGTATTGTATCCAATGTGCAGATTACTTTGGAAAGTGTGGTGATTTTAACAATATGAAGTTTTTTGATCCAACACATAGAAGGCATTTAATTTATTTAATGTCGTTCAGCAATACTTTATAGTTCTCAGTGTACAAGTTGCACCTCCTTGGCTAAATTTATTCCAACGTATTTTGTTCTTTTTGATGCTATTGTAAATGAACTGTTTTCTTAATTTCAATTCAGATTTGTCACTGCTAGGGTATAGCAATAAGATTGGTTTGGGTGTGTTGATTTTGTATCATACAATGTTTTTGTGTATTCTCTAGATCCTGGATTTTCATGTGATCATGTTATCTGCAAATACAGATAGTTTACTACTCCCTTTCCAAGTGTGGATACCATTTATTTCTTTTTCTTGCCCAGTTGCTCCAGCTAGAATTTCAAGTACAATGTGGTGAAAGCAGGCATCCTTGTCATAATCCTGATCTTAGAAGAAAAGCTTTCAGTCTTTCACCATTAAGTATGATGTTATCTTAGGGTTTTTCATGGTCGTCCCATATAAGGTTAAGGAAGTCTCCCCTTCTATTTCTAGTTTATTGAGTGTTTTTATTATGAAAGGATGTTGGATTTTGTCAAATACGTTTACTTCATCAACTGAAATAATCATGTGGGTTTTTTCCTTGATTATCTTAATGTTAGGTATTACCTCAATTGATTTTTGTATGTTGAGCCACCTCTGCATTCCAGGGCTGGGGCAGGAGGGGACGAATTTCACTTGGTCATGGTGTATAACTTTTGTAATATGTTACTGGAATTGGTATGCTAACATTTTGTTGAGGATTTTTGCATCTATATTCATAAGAGATATTGATCAATAGTTTTATTTTGTTGTGATGTCATTTATGGGCTTTCATAGCAGAGTAATATTGGCCTCATAAAATGAGTTAGAGAGTATTCTCTCTCCTCTTCTATTTTTTGGAAGAATTTGAGAAAATTGGTATTAATTATTCTGTAAACATTTGGTAGAATTCACCAACAAAGCCATCTGGACGTGGGCTTTTCTTTCCAGGAAACTTTTAGATTACTAATTCAAGATCTATACTTTTACAAGTCTATTTAGATATGCTACTTGTTTTCAATCAGTTTTGGTACTTTGGGCATTTCTAGGAATTTATCCATATCACCAAGGTTATCTAATTTGTGAACTAAAATTGTTTCTAATATTCCCTTATAATGTCCCCACTTTTATTTCTAATTTTGATAATTTGAGTCCTCTCTTTTTCTTTGTAGTTAGTCCAGCTAGAACTTTAACAAGTATGTTGATATTTTTTGAGACAGAGTCTTGCTGTTGTCAGCCCGGGTTGGAGTGCAATGGCACAATCTCGGCTCACTGCAACCTCCGCCTCACGGGTTCCAGCAATTCTCCTGCCTCAGCCTCCTGAGTAGCTGAGATGATAGGCACCTGCCACCACGCCTGGCTAATTTTTGTATTTTTTAGTAGAGATGGGGTTTCACCATGTTGGCCAGGCTGGTCTCGAACTCCTGACCTCAAGTGATCTACCCACCTCAGCCTCTCAAAGTGCTGGGATTACAGGTGTGAGCCACCATGCCTGGCCAATTTGTTGACTTTTAAAGATTCAACTTTTGGTTTTGTTGATTCTATTGTTTTTCTATTCGTTATTTTGTTTATCCCCACTCTAATCTCTATAACTTCTTTCCTCTGCTTGCTTTGGGTTTAGCTTGCTCTTTTATTGTAGTTCCTTAAAGTAGTATGTTAGGTTATTGATTTCTTTCCTACTTTTAAACTGTACATATTTATGCAATAATTTTCCTTCTTAGCACTGCTTGCACGGCATCCTATAAATGTAAGCATGTTGTATTTTCATTTTAATTTGTTTCACGATATTTTCTGATTTCCCTTGTGATTTCTTCTTTGACTATTAGTTAAGTGTGTTGTTTAATTTCCACAAATTTGTGAAATATCTAGGTTTCTAGCTTTATTTCATTCTGGTGAGAGAAGAAGTTCTGTATGCTTTTTCACACTTTTAATTTATTGAAAAAAAATTTTTTTTATATAACATGTGGCCAATCCTGTAGAATGTCTTATGTGCACTTGATAACAGTGTGCATGGTCTTGTTAGATGCAGTGGTCTGTATGTCTCTGAGGTCTAATTGTTTCACATTGTAGCTTAATTCTTTATTTCTTGATCTTCTGTCTATATGTTCTAAACATTATTGAAAGTGGGGTGTTAACATTTCCAAATATTATTATTGACTTATCTATTTCTCCCTTTGACTCTACCTTGTTTTGCTTCATATATTTTGGGGTTCTGTTGTTAGGTGTATATATGTTTTAAATTGTTACATCTTCTTGATGGGTTGACTCATTTATTAATATATAATGCCCTTGGTCTATTTGGTCTGATACTAGTATACCCACAACTGTTCTCTTTTGGTTATTATTTGCATAGTGTATTTTTTCTACTCTTTCACTTTCAACCTATTTGTGTTTTTACACCCAAAGAGTCACAGACAGCATGTAGTTGGATCATTTTTAAAATTCATCCTGCCAATCTCTAACTTTTAACTGGAGATTTCAATTCCTTAACATTTAACATAATTAATGATAGGTGAGGAGTTACTCTGCCATTTCATTTTGGTATTTATTTTCTATGTGTCTTACATCTTTTTATTCCTCAATTCCTCTGTTACTGCCACTTTTGTGTTTCTTGTTTCTTTTTAAATTTTTATTTTTAACTGACAATAATTATATATATTTATAGAGTACAATGTGATGTTATGATACATGTATACATTGTGGAATGATTAAATCAGGCTAATTAACATATTCATCATGTCTCACACTTATTACTTTATAGTGTGGTGAGAACATTTAAAATCTACAATCTTAGCAATTTTGAAATATTCAATACATTATTATTTACTATAGTCACCATGATGTGCAACAGATCACTAGAAATTATTTCTTCTGTCTATTTGAACTTTATCCCCTTTGACTGACATCTCCTCGTTCCTTGGGAGTTTTTATTTTTTATTTTTAACTTCTATTTTAGATTCAGTGGGTACATGTGTAGGTTTGTTATCTAGGTATATTGTGTGATGCTGAGGTTTGGGGTACAATTGATCCCATCACCTGGGTACTGAGCAGAGTATCCAACAGTTGGTCTTTCAATGCTTGTTCCCTCCCTCACACCACCCTCTAGTAGTTCCCAGTGTCTATTTTTGCCATCTTCATGTCTGTGAGTACCTAATGTTTAGCTTCCACTCATAAGTGAGAACATGTGGTACTTGGTTTTCTGTTCTTCCATTAATTTGCTTAGCATAATGGCCTCCAGCTGCATCCATGTTGCTGCAAAGGATAAGATTTCATTCTTCTTTATGGCTGCATAGTATTCCATAGTGTATATTTATCACATTTTCTTTATCCAATCCACCATTGATGGGCACCTAGGTCAATTTCATGTCTTTGCTCTTGTGAATAGTGCTGCAATGAGCATATAAGTGTGTGTGTCATTTTGGTAAAAAGATTTATTTTCTTTTGGTTATATATTCAGTGATGGGATTACTGGCTCAAATGGTAGTTCTGTTTTAAATTCATTGAGATATTTCCAAACGACTTTCAACACTGACTGAATTAATTTACATCCCCACCAGCAGTATATAAGCATTCCCTTTTCTCCACAGTCTTGCTACCATCTGTTGTTTTTGACTTTTTTAATAATAGCCGTTCTGAGTGGTTTGGGTTTTGATTTGCATTTCTCTGATGATTAGTGATGTGCCCCATTTTCCATGTGTTTGTTGTATGTCTTCTTTTGAGAAATGTCTGTTCATGACTTTTGCCCATTGTTCAATGGGGTTATTTGTTTTTTGCTTGTTCAACTGTATAAAGTCCTTATAGATTCTGAATATAGACCTTTGTCAGATACATAGTTTGTGAATATTTTCTCCCATTCTGTAGGTGGTCTGTTTAATTTTTGGTAGTTTCTTTTGCTGTGAAGAAGCTCTCTCTTTAGTTTAATTAGGTCCACTTGTCAATTTTGGGGATTATTTTGCAATTGTTTTTGAGGACTTAGTCATAAATTCTTTCCCAAGTTCTATGTCCAGAATGGTGTTTCCTAGGTTTTCTTCTAGGATTCTTACAGGCTGCGGTCCTACATTTAAATCTTTAATCCATCTTGAGTTAATATTGGTGAATGGTGAAAGGTAGGGGTCCAGTTTCATTCTTCTAAGTATACCTAGCCAGCTATCCCAGCACCATTAATTTAATAGAGAGAACATTCCCGTTACTTTTTGTCAACTTTGTCAAGGATTAGATGGCTGTAAGTGTGTGGCTTTATTTCTGGGTCTACCATTCTGTTCCACTGGCCTATGTGTGTATTTTTGTACTAGTACTATACTGTTTTGATTACCATAATCTTATAGTATAAAGTAGAGTAATGTGATGCCTCTGACTTTGTTCTTTTTGCTTAGGATTGCTTTGGCTATTCAGGTCCTTTTTTGGTTCCATATAAAATTTCTGGTTCTGTGAAAAATGACATTGGTAGTTTGATAGGAATAGCATTGAGGCCTTGTGCAGTGACTCACACCTGTAATCCTAGCACTTTGGGAAGCTGAGATAGGCGGATCACCTGAGGTCAGGAGTTCGAGACCAGACTGGCCAACATGATGAAACCCCATCTCTACTAAAAATACAGAAATTAGCCAGGTGTGGTGGCATGTACCTGTGATCCCAGCTACTTGGGAGGCTGAAGTAGGAGATTCATTGGAACTTAGGTGGGTGGAGGTTACAGTGAGCCAAGATCACGCCACTGCACTCCAGTCTGGGTGACAGAGCAAGACTTCATCTCAAAAAAAAAATAAATAAATAAAAATTAAATTAAAAAATAAAAATAAAAGGAAAAGGAATAGCATTGACTCTGTAGATTGCTTTGGGTTTTATGGCCATTATAATGACATTAATTCTTTCAATCCATGAACATGGAAAGGTTTTTCCATTTGTTTGTGACTTCTATGATTTTCTTTTTCTTTTTTTTTTTTTTTTTTGAGATGAGTCTTGCTCTGTCACCCAGGCTGGAGTGCAGTGGCGCGACCTCGGCTTACTGCAAGCTCTGCCTCCCAGGTTCGCGGCATTCTCCTGTCTCAGCCTCCCAAGTAGCTGGGACTACAGGCGCCTGCCACCACACCTGGCTAATTTTTTTGTATTTTTTAGTAGAGACGGGGTTTCACCATGTTAGCCAGGATGGTCTCGATCTCTCCTGACCTCGTGATCCACCCACCTCAGCCTCCCAAAATGCTGGGATTACAGCCATAAGCCACCGCGCCCAGCCTGTGTCATCTATGATTTCTTTTACTGGTGTTTTGTAGTTCTTCTTGTAGAAATCTTTCACCTCCTTGGTTAAATGTGTTCTGAGGTATTTTATTTTTTGTGTGGCTACTGTGAATGGAATTGAATCATTGATTTGGTGCTCAGACTGAACATCATTGGTATATAGAAATGATACTGATTTTTGTACATTGATTTTTGTATTCTCAAATCTTGTTAAAATTGTTTATCAGTTATAGTAGCCTTTCGCAGAGTTTTCTAAACATACAATCATATCACCAATAGAGATAATTTGACTTCTTTTCCATTTGAATGCCTTTTATTTCCTTCTCTTGACTAATTGGTCTAACTAGCTCTTCCAGTATTATGTTGAGTAGGAGTGGTGACAGTGAGCATCTTTGTCTTATTCTAGTTCTCAAGGGGAGTGCTTCCAGTTTTTGACTGCTCAGTATGATGTTGGCTGTGGGTTTTTCATTAATAGCTCTTGTTATTATGAGGTATTTTCCTTCACGCCTAGTTTCTTGAGGGTCATTCTCATGAAGGAATGTAGGATGTTACCAAAAGCTATTTCCATGTCTACTGAGATGATCATACGGTTTTTAATTTTATGTGGTGAATCACATTTATTGATTTGCATATGTTAGAACCAACCTTGAATCCTGGGAATGAAACCTACTTGATCATGGTAAATTAACTTTTTGTCATGTTGTTAAATTCAGTTTGCTAGTATTTTGTTGCAGATTTTTGCATCTGTGTTTATCAGGGACATTTGCCTGTAGTTTTCTTTTTTTGTTGCGTCTTTGCCAGGTTTTAGTATCAGGGTGATGCTCGATTCATAGAATAAGTTAGAGAGGAGTCTGTCCTCCCCTATTTTTTAGAATAGTTACAGTAGAATTGGTACCAGCTCTTCTTTGTACATTTGGTATAATTCTTTGGTACAATTTGACTGTGAATCCATCTGGTCTGGGGCTTATTTTGGTTGGTAGGTTTTTTATTACTGATTCAGTTTGGCAACTTGATATTGGTAGGTTCAGTGTTTCAATTTCTTCCTGATTCCATCTTGGGAGATTGTATCTTTCTAGAAATTTATACATTTCCTCTAGATTTTCCAGTTTGTGTGTGTAGAAGTGTTCTGAAGATCTTTTATATTCCTGTGGGATCCGTTGTAATGTCAGCTTTGTCATTTCTGGTTGTGCTTATTTGGATCATCTCTCTTTTTTCTTTGTTAATCTAACTAATGTTCTATTAATCTTGTTTATCCTTTAAAAAACAACTTTTTAAAAAGATTCTTTGTACGAATGTTTGTCTCTCAATTTCATTCAGGTTTGCTTGATTGTAGTTATTTATTTTCTTCTGCTAGCTTTGGGGTTAGTTTTTTCTTGCTTTTTTAGTTTCTCTAGCTATGATGTTGATCATTAATTTGAGATATTTCTAACATTTTGAGATAGGTATTTAATTCTATAAACTTTCCTCTTAACACTGCTTTTACTGCATCCCAGAGATTTTTGGTACATTGTGTCTGTTTTTATTAATTTCAAATAATTTTTAAATTTCTGCTTTGGTTTTGTTGTTTTATAAAAAGTCATTCAGGAGGAAGTTATTTAATTTCCAAGTAATTGTGTGTGTGTTTTGTTTTTGTTTTTTGTTTGTTTGTTTTGAGATTGGAGTCTTGCTCTGTCACCAAGCCAGAGTGCAGTGGCGCAATCTCGGCTCACTGCAACCTCTGCCTTCTGGGTTCAAGTGATTCTCCTGCCTCAGCCTCCCAAGTAGCTGAGACTACAAGCACGTGCCACCATGCCCCGCTAATTTTTGTATTTTTAGTAGAGATCAGGTTTCACCATGTTGGCCAGGATGGTCTCAACCTCTTGACCTCATGATCCACCTGCCTTGGCCTCCCAAAGTGCTGGGATTATAGGCAAATTGTGTGGTTTTGAGAGATCTTCTTGGTATTGATTTCTATTTTTATTCCACTGTGATCCAAGAGTATGATTGTTATGATTTTGAGTCTTGTGAATTTATTGAAACTTGCTTTATGGCTGAACAAGTGGTCAATCTTGGAGTATGTTTCATGTGTAGATGAGAAGAATATATATTCTGTGTTTGATGAGCAGAGTATTCTGTGGATGTCTATTAGGTCCAATTGGTCAAGTGTCGAGTTTACGTCCAGAATTTGCTACTTTTCTGTCTTAATGATCTGTCTAACACTGCCAGTGGTGTTTTGAAGTCCCCTGTTATTATTATGTGGCTCTTTTGGTCTTTCTGTAAGTCCAGAAGTACTTGTTTTATAAATATGGGTGCTCCAATGTTGGGTGCATAGATACTTAGAATAGGTAAATCTTCTTGTTGAATTAAACTCTTTATCATTATGTAATGCCCTTCTTTGCCCCTTTTTACTGTTGTTGGTTTAAAGTCTATTTTATCCAATATAAGAATAACAACTCCTGCTCTTTTTTGTTTTCTGTTTGCATGGTATATCTTTCTCCAACCCTTTACTTTGAGCCTGTGGGTGTTATTACATGTGAGATGAGTCTCTTGAAGACAGTAGACAGATGGGTCTTGGTTTTGTTTGACACAGAGTCCTGTTCTGTCACCCAATCTGGAGTGCAGTGATGCAATCTCAGCTCACTGCAACCTCAGCCCCCCCAGACTTAGGTGATCCTCCCACCTCAGCCTCCCAAGTAGCTGGGACTACAGGTGCATGCCACCATGTCTAGCTAATTTTTGTATTTTTCATAGGGACAGGGTTTTGCCATGTTGTTAAGGCTGATCTTAAACTCCTGGGCTCAAGCAATCCACCTGGGGTCTTGTTTGTTTTCTTAATTCAACTTGCCACCCTCTGCCTTTTAAGTGGGATGTACAGGCAATTTACATTCAAGGTTAGTATTGACATGTGAAGTTTTGATCCTATTATGAAGTTGTTAGCTTGTTGCTTTGTAGTTTTATTGTGTGGTTGTTTAATATGATCTGTGGGCTATGTACTTATATGTGCTTTTGTGGTAGTAGGTATCATTCTTTTGCTTCCATGTGTGGAACTCCCTTAAGGATCTCTTGTAAGCCTGGTCTAGTGGTAATGAATTCCCTTAGTGCTTGTTTATCTAGAAGAGATTTTATGTAGTTTTAACTTATGAAGCTTATTTTGGCAAGATATTAAATTATTGGTTGGAATTTCTTTTCTTTAAGAATACTGAATGTAGGCCTCCAATCTCTCCTGGCTCACAGGGTTTCTGCTGAGAAGTCTGCTGTCAGCCTGATAGGGTTCCATTTGTATGTGATCTGCCCTTTAGCTCTAGCTGCCTTTAAGTTTTTTCTTTAGTGTTGACCTTGGACAATCTGGTGACTGTATGCCTTGGTGATGTTTATTTTGTATGGTATTTTCCGGTGTTCTCTGTGTTTCTTGAATCTCAATGTCTCCCTCTCTAGCAAGATTAGGGATGTTTTTTCAAATTATTCCCTCAAATATATTGTCCAGGTTGTTTACTTTTTCTCCTTCTTTCTCAAGAATGCCAATAATTTCATAGGTTTCATCACTTTACATAATCCCATATTTCTCAAAGACTTTATTCATTTTTGGAGTCTTTTTTCTCTATTTTCGTCTGACTGGGTTAGTTCAAAACACCGATCTTCAAGCTCTGAAATTCTTTCTTCTGCTTGGTCCAATCTATCAATAAAGCTTTCTATTGTATTTTCAAATTCCTTAAGTGAGTTTTAAAATCCAAAAGCTCTTATTGATTTCTTTTTAAGACGCTTTTCTCTTCCTTCACTTCCTGGATTGCTTTATAAGTTTCTTTGTGTTGATTTTCAGTCTTGCCTTGGATCTCATTGAGCTTCCTTGCAATCCATGCTTTGAAGTCATCTATCATTTCTGAGTTTCCATTTTTACTAGGGATTATTGCTGGAGAGCTAGTGGAATCCTTTGGTGCTGTCACTACATTCAGATTTTTCATGGTGCCAAAAGTCTTGCCCTGGTTCCTTGTCATGTGGAGACACTCGCACTTCTGATTTTTGTAATTATTTTCATGTGGGTAGGATTTTTCTTTTTTTTTCTTTCCCTATAATGTTATTTTTTTTTCTCTCCCTTTTCCTTTTCCCCACCTCCCAGTGGGGAGGGGTAACTATAGTGAATGCCGGGTAGGGTATTTTGACTTTGTTCTATAGCCCTATGCCCTTCTTTCAGAATGTTTTATATTGGGCTGTGCAGTTTAGCTTGAAAGCCCATAGATGGCGCTATAGGTAAGAGCTGGCTATAGCCAACATGGCTGGGTATATACTTGATCCTTGTTTCCTGGCAGCTCTCTGTTGCCTCAGGAAAATGGTCTGACTCATGGAATGCACAGTGGTCTGAGCTCCCTGCTCAACCCTGGGGAGGTGTAGGGCTATGAAGGGCAGAGCCAGGCTTAGCAGGTACACCTTCTTTTCCCCCAATAGCAGGCACCGGCACCAGCACTGAGGGAGAATCCAGTGGGCAGTCCACTAAGTGCCCAGAGGTGTGCCTAGGCATGACGTTGGGAAACCTTGGCTCCAGGTTCACTGCAAGGGGTTTGGAGATGGCCTAAAGTTCTAATCCAAGAAAGTGGGTACTCCAGATGCCTAGAGATCTGCCTGGGTGTGTAGCAGAGAGGGCCCCACATACAAGGATCTCTTCACAGGAAGGGTGGGATGACTCAGACTGCTGAACCAAGCAAGTAGGTGCTCTGAATGCTTTAAGGTCTGCCTAGCTGTGTAGCACAGAGGGCCACCCTGTTCCAGGATCTCTGCACAGGAAGGGTAGGATGGCTCAGGCTACTGATCCATGTTAGACAATGCTGCAAATGCTTAGAGATCTGCCTGGGTGTGGCACAGAGAAAATCCTATTGCACCATGATCTATGTCTGGGAAAGGTGGAGTGGCTCAGGCTGTTGAACCATTCCAAGTGGATACTCCTAAAGCCTGGAGATCTGCCTGGGCACAGGACAAAGAGGGCCCCCTATTCCAAGATCTCTGCAGAGGAGGGATGGGGTGGCTCAGGCTGTTGGACTAAGCAAGCAGGTGCTCCGCATGCCTGAAGATTTGCCTTGGTGTGGAGCACAGAGAGCCCCACTGCACCATGATCTCTTCATAGGAAGGGTGGAGTGGGTCAGGCTGGTAATACAGGCGAGTGAATGCTCTGAATGCCTGGAGATCTGCCTGGACATGGTGCAGAGAGAGCCCCACTGCACCATGACCTCTGCACAGAAAGGGTAGGTCAGTCTGCTGAATCAGGTGAATGGGTGCTCCAAATGCCTGCAGATCTACCTGGGTATGGAGCAGAAAGAGCCCACTGCAAAATATCTATGTCCAGGAAGGATGGGAAAATTCAGGCTGCTCATCCAGGCAAGCAGGTGCTCCAAATGCCTGGATTTCAGCCTAGGGGTACAGCAGAGAGGGCCCCACTCCATTGCTATCTCAGGAGAGCAGGATGGAGGACCCAGCAATGGCACACACAGACCAGTTCCAGGTCACCAAGCTGGCCCTGGCTGCAAGTCTTGCCACCCAGGAGAAACTGCAGCTACAGCAGCTCTCCTCCCACCCTAGGCTTGCAATAGGGGAGAACATGATTCCAGAGCCTACTGGTGAGACACTTTCCTCATTTCTGGCTATGGAAGCTCCTACTCAGCTCCAAAGCAAGTGCAAAAATCTGTGGCTTGGGACTAAAATGCCTGCACAGCCGTGCGGCTGGCTCACCAAGGAACGGCTGACTTTGTATGCATCCAGATTAAAAATGGCATCCTGCTCTCAGCCCTAGGTCTAGGAAAATGTCTGCAGCTCTTCCTGGTGTTTTTCATTCAGTGTCTCCAAGCCTCCTCCCCAAGTTAGCTGCAGGGCTTGGGAGAAACAAAGTACTCTCCTATGGTCTGGGATGCTGAGCTCCACAGTGGCAAGGTGAGTCACAGAATGAGGCCCTCTGCCTGTCTCACGTACTGGGGCTTCACTCACTTATATCAGCTGGACACCATCATGGAAGCTTTTGCTGGCATTCTCCTTTCCAGGACTTGGACTGTCCTTCATGATTCCGGTGGATTCCTATTTTCCTTCTTAAATTAAAGCTCACGGAGTTGATCTTCCCATGTACTATCTTGCTGTTTCCAAGTGGCTGAGGCATGCTAAAAGTCTCTAATCTGCCATCCTGGGGGAAAAAAGCTTTTTCTGCTTCATTGATATTTTCTTGTGTACCATTTTATTCCCTCCTGTTTCTTTTACTACAAAATTTTTAGTTATTTTCTAACTGGTCATCTAGCAATTACAATTAACATCTTAATTTATAACAACCTGGTTCAAATTCATGCCAAGTTAGTTTCAGCAGTATGCAAAAAACTTAGCCTTTATGTTGCTATTGTCATAAGTTACATCTTTGTACATTGGGTTATAAATTATAAACATATATTTATAATTATTGTTTTATGCATTTGCCTTTTAAATCATATAGGAAAGAGAGTTACAAATCAAAAATACATTAAAACTGACTTTGTATTTACCTATTAGTTACCATTCTTTAAAATTTATATATATTTTTTGATACGGAGTCTCACTGTGTTGCCACGCTGGAGTGCAGTAGTGCGATCTCAGCTCACTGCAACCTCCACATCCCAGGTTCAAGCAATTCTTCTGCCTCAGCTTCCCAAGTAGCTGGGACTACAGGTGTGCATCACCACACCTGACTAATTTTTGTATTTTTAGTAGAGACAGGGTTTCACCATGTTGGCCAAGATGGTCTTTATCTCCTGACCTTGTGATCTGCCCACACTGGCCTCCCAAAGTGCTAGGATTACAGGTGTGAGCCACCACACCCAGCCATTAGTTATCTTTACCAGTGTTTTTTATTTCTTCATGTGGATCTGAGCAGGTCTATAGCACTGTCAAAGTTTATCTGGGAATATCTTAATTTCTCCTTCATTTTTAAAGCATAGTCTTGCAAAATATAGAATTTTTGCTTGTCTTAGTCTGCTAGGACTGCAATAACCACAGACTGGGAGGCTTAAACAGCAGAAATTTGTTTTCTCACAGTTCTAGAGGCTGGAAGTATAAGATCAAGGTGCCAGCAGGGTTGGTTTCTGGTAAGGCCTATCACTTTGGCTTGCAGGTGGCCCCTTCTTACTATGCCCTCACATGGCCTTTTCTCTGTGTTTGTGCACTGAGAGAGGTCTCTGATGTCTCTTCCTCTTTTTATAAGGACATCAGTCCTATTGGATTAGGACCTCCACCTTTATGACCTTATTTAACCTTAGTTACCTCCTTAGAATCCCTATATTTGAATACTGTCACATTAGGAGTTAGGACTTAATATATGAATTTTGTAAGGGACTACAACTGAGTCTGTAAGAATTGTCTTTTGACAATTTGATTATAATATGTCTTGGTGTGTATCTCATTGAGTTTATCTTACACTCTTTTGAGCTTCTTAGATGTGTATATTCATGTCTTTCATCCCTTTGGGCCATTACTTCTTCAATTATTCTTTCTGCCTCTTTCTCTTCTCTCCTCTGGAACACATTTTTTATGTTATGTAAATGGGTTGGAGATGGCCCTTCAATTCTGGCCTAAAATAATTCCCATGTTGTTTACCTCTTGACAGCAGCCCAGGACCATTAGCCCAAAGCCCACTGGTGCCAAACACAAATTCTTACACATCCAGTTCCTTTGGATATAGTCCAAACAATTTTTAGCCATTTACAACCTACTCACTTTACACATTCCCTGAAACTGCTCTCAATATTTTCTAACCATAGATAAGACAAACCCTATAACTATATTTAAAACTCAGCAAACCCACTGCTACTTTTTGAAGCTCTCTGACTTCCCACATTGCTACTTAGCAACATCACCTAGACATCTAAGCCCCTTCTCCTATTTTCACTTCTTCCCTGGGAGTGCTCTTGTCCTATTTCCTTTCTAGGTGGTGGGTTCATGATGTTGTCTCAAAGATTTCTTCTTGGGAGGAACATCTTTCATGCAGCCCTATCTAAGCACTGCCTAACAAAGCTCATGTATTACTTCTTCTCATGGTCCTGTCTCTGCCTTAATTCTAGATGTTTGATGGTGACTCAGAAGTATCATTACTTCTGTTTACTTTTTCATCATTCATTTTCCTTTCTCCTACTCACACTGGATAATATCAATGGACCTGTCTTCAAGTTCAGGGATCCTTTCTTTTGCACCCTCAGATCTGCTGTTGAACGCCTCAGTGATTGCTTCATTTCAGTTATTGTACTTTTAAACTTCAGGATTTCTATTTGATATCTTTCTATGATTTCTTACTCTTTGGCTAGGTGCAGGACCTCACACTTGCAATCCCAACATGTTGGGAGGCCAAAGCAGGATAATTGCTTGAGTTCAGGAGTTCAAGACCAGACTTGGTAACATAGGGAGATCTCATTTCTACAAAAGATGAAAAATTAGCTGGGTGCAGTTGCATGCACCTGTAGTCCCAGTTCCATAAGAGGCTAAGGCTGGAAGATTGCTTGAGTCCAGGAGTTTGAGGCTGCAGTGAGCTGTGATAACACCACTTGCTCTTCAGCCTGGGCAACAGATCAAGACCCCAAGAAAGAAAAAAGAATAAATTTCTTACTCTTTGATGTTCTTTGATGAGGCATTTTTCTTGTGGTTTCTTTTCATTCTGTATATATTTTTTCCTTAAGCACTTTGAGCACACTTAAAATTACTTGAATTAAAGTCTAGTAAGTCCAATAACTGAGCTTCCTCAGAGACAATTTCTATTTTTTTTCTTCTTATATATGGGCCATACCATATTGTTTATTTGCATGCTTTGTAATGTTGTGTTGAAACTGGACATTTCAAAATCTAAAATGTAGCAATATTATAACATTCTCCTCCCTCAACAGGTTTCTTATTGCTGCTTGTTGTAGCTGCGAACTCAAAAGTATCTGAGACAGGTCCAAATCAATTTAGAAAGTTTGTTTTGCCAAAGTTAAGGATGTGCCCATGACACAGCCTTGGAAGGTCCTGATGACATGTGCTTGAGGTGGTTGTGATACAGCTTGCTTTTATATATTTTAGGGAGACATAATACATCAGTCAATACCTATAAGATGCACACTGGTTCAATCTGGAAAGGCAGGACAACTTGAAGCACAGGTTTTCAAGTTATACATAGATTTAAATTTTTTCTGATTGGTAATTGGTTGAAAGAGTTAAGTTACTATCTGAAGACCTGAAATCAACAGAAAAGAATGGTGTGATGATAAGGAGTTGTGAGGACCAAAGTTTTATAATGCAGATGAAGCCTCCAGGTAGTAGGCTTCTGAAAGAATAGATTGCAAATATTTCTTGTCAGACTTAAGGTCTAGGTTGATGTTAATGCTGGTTGGTTTTTCCTGAATTCCAAAAGGGAGGAGGGTTTAATGAGGCACGTCCTGCCTCCCTTCCCACAATGGCCTGAACTAGTTTTTTAGGTTAACTTTGGAATGCCCTTGGCTGAAAGAAGGGGTCTGTTCAGATGGTTGGAGGGCCTTAAAATTTTATTTTTGGTTTACATAGTCATTGCTTGTTTATTCAATTAATAGCTGTCCAAACTAATTTTCTGAAGTCTGTATCCTTTATCATATGTAGCCACTGAAGTCTCTGTTTCATTAACTTAGTGGTCAGCTAGTGATTTGATAGAGATTTCTTTAAACAACTGGAACAGCAACAACAAAACTCTCTTTGACTTTGCCAACACTCCCTGTGTTGGTTAGGGCACTGAGCCAAGCAGTTTACAACTCTACCTTGGCCTTCCCTTTCTGTTTGTGTGGACTCTGAGGGCCAGATAGAGATGAAGACATAAGGCCTCCTGAGGTATTTTCTAAAATGCACCCATCACTGGGCATCATATGACCTTCTAGAATGCCAACAATATGCAGGAATTTATCAAAGTCCTTATTCTCCAAAGCATCTCTTCTCTACCCTTGCCTTCCAGGCTTTTTAGCTTCTCTGTTGTTCATGCCAACTATTATTCCTTGCTCCAAGTGGCAGCAGCAAATACGTTTGCATTGTAAGTTAGGCAAAATAAAGGCAAAGCTCTGAACTGGTATTTAGGAAGACCACCACAGGTCAAAACTAACAGCCACAATTCTTTGAGAATAATGCCTATATTGCTCTTTCAGGTACCAGCAATATGTACTAGGAATGAGGGCTGTGCTTCTTAAAGGTCACTGCCATGCTGGGGAGTGAGAAATGATATCAATGGTTCCAAGGAAAATTGTACCAAGTTGTGTATAATTTATTAAGGGTTTCCTTTCTTGTAATCTTTAGTTAGATTCCATAATCTCCACCTCCACCCTTGCAACACACACACACACACACACACACACACACACACAGAGTTAATTCTGAGTTTTTGCCAGCTTATTCATTGCTTTTGTGGAATGATGGACTTTCGGAGTTCCCTTTTCTGCCATTTTCACTAATATCTCCCCAATCATCAAATTGGTTTGTTTGTTTTCCTATTGTTGAGTTTTAAGAGTTCTTTGTGCATTTTGGATACAAATTCTTAATTTTTTTTTTTTTTTTTTTTTTTTGAGATGGAGTCTGGCTCTGTCGCCCAGGCTGGAGTGCAGTGGCCGGATCTCAGCTCACTGCAAGCTTCGCCTTCCGGGTTTACGCCATTCTCCTGCCTCAGCCTCCCGAGTAGCTGGGACTACAGGCGCCCGCCACCTCGCCCGGCTAGTTTTTTTGTATTTTTTAGTAGAGACGGGGTTTCACCGTGTTCGCCAGGATGGTCTCGATCTCCTGACCTCGTGATCCGCCCGTCTCGGCCTCCCAAAGTGCTGGGATTACAGGCTTGAGCCACCACACCCCGCCACAAATTCTTTATATTATATGTAATCTGTAAATATTATTTCCTAGTTGATGACTCGTTTTTCATTTTCTTAACAGTGCTTTTTTGCAAAGCAAAGGTCTGTAATTGTATTAAACTAATGTATCAAAGTTTTTCTTTTACAAATCATGTTTTTGGTATTGTATCTAAAACCTCATCACCAAACTCAAAATTATGTAGATTTTCTCATATGTTTTCTTCTTCAAGCTTCATAAATTTTCATTTTGTAGGTCTATAATCTATTTTAAGTTAACTTAAAATAATGAGTGTAATGAGTAAGGCCTGTGCCTAGGTTCACTTTTTTTCTTTTTGAACATGGTTGCCTGATCATTCCAGCACTATCTGTGAAAAGACTATTCTTTCTCCATTGAATTGACTTTGTGTTTTTATCAAAAATCATTTTACTATATTTGTGCCAATATATTTCTTTATTCTATTAATATATGCTATTTCATCTATCTATGTGTGTATTCTTTCACTAATACATGCTGCTTGATTATCGCAGCGTTGGAGTAGGTATTAAAATAGGGCAGTGTCAGCTGGGTACAGTGGCTCACGCCTGTAATCCCAATGCTTTGGGAGCCTGAGGCAGGTGGATCAGCTGAGTCAGGAGCTCAAGACCAGCCTGACCAATGTGGTAAAACCCTGTCTTTACGGAAAATACAAAAATTAGACAGGTGTGGTGACACACACCTGTGGTCCCAGCTATTCAGGAGGCTAAGGCAGGAGAATCACTGGAACCCAGGAGGCAGAGGTTGCAGTGAGCCAAGATAGTGCCACTGCACTCCAGCCTGGCAACAGAGCAAGACTCAGTCTCAAAAAATTAAAATAAATAAAATAAAATAAAATAGGTCAGTGTGAGTCCTCCCATTTCTTTTTCTTTTTTTCTGGGAGGGGTCTTGTGTTGGCTATTCTGGGATCAGATCTATATCTTTGGCATTGTCTTTTTTAAACACCTCATAAAAGAACCACCACCAAGCATGGTGACCTTTAAACTATGCATTAGGTAAATGTGTTTGAGAAAGAAGAATAAAGGTGTACCAATTGTCCTCTGTTAGTCAAACATGAAAAACAATAAAAGGATTTGTTGAAAAGACATTTTAAAATGTATGAAACATTAGAAAATGTGTGAAGCTTGCTACCCTAAAAAACTGTGGAGAATGTGGAGTTATTAACACCACCATTTTGGATCCCTAGACTCCATATATGATTATCACACAAAAGATTTAGTTAGATCAATGTTTGAATTTGTGAATCTACTATTAAAAAAAACTATTACTATTACCAGAACTACTATGACACCTTGATCACGACAGAGATCTAACTTTACTAGATTTAACACACAAAGGCTTTGACCCAAGCCTATGCTTTAAAATTAGGATAACTAAGAGTATTGGGATTTTTATCTAAAAGTAACGTCTGTGACAAAATGCACCCAAGAGATAGTCTGTCACATTCCATGCTAGTTTTGCCAATGAATTTTTTTTTAACTTTTTTTATTTACTTTAATTTCTAGGATACATGTGCAGAATGTGCAGGTTTGTTACATAGGTATACACGTGCCATGGTGGTTTGCTGCACCCATCAATCCATTATCTACATTGGGTATTTCTCCTAATGCTATCCCTCCCCTAGCCCTCCACCCCCTTACAGGCAATGGTGTGTGATGTTCCCCTCCCTATGTCCATGTGTTGTTACTGTTCAACTCCCACTTATGAGTGAGAACATGCAGTGTTTGGTTTTCTGTTCTTGTGTTAGTTTTCTGAGAATGATGGTTTCCAGCTGCATCCATGTCTCTGCAAAGGACAGGAACTCATCCTTTTTATGGCTGCATAGTATTCCATGGTGTACATGTGCCGCATTTTCTTAATCCAGTCTATCATTGACGGGCATTTGAGTTGGTTCCAAGTCTTTGCTATTGTTAAGAGTGCTGCAATAAACACACATGTGCGTGTGTCTTCATAGTACAATGATTTATAATCCTTTGGGTATATACCCAGTAATGGGATTGCTGGGTCAAATGGTATTTCTGGTTCTAGATCCTTGAGGGAATGCCACACTGTCTTCCACAATGGTTGAACAAATTTATATTCCCACCAACAGTGTAAAAGCATTCCTGTTTCTCCACATCCTCTCCAGCACTTGTTGTTTCCTGAGTTTTTAATGATCACCATTCTTAGTGGTGCGAGACGGTATCTCATTGTGGTTTTTATTTGCATTTCTCTAATGACCAGTGATGATGAGCTTTTTTTTCATATTCGTTGGCCACATAAATGTCTTCTTTTGAGAAGTGTCTGTTCATATCCTTTGCCCACTTTTTGATGGGGTTGATTTTTCTTTTAAATTTGTTTAAGTTCTTTGTAGAGTCTGGATATTAACCCTTTGTCAGAAAGATAGATTGCAAAAATTTTCTCCCATTCTGTAGGTTGCCTGTTCACTCTAATGATAGTTTCTTTTGCTGTGCAGAAGCTCTTTAGTTTAATTAGATCCCATTAGTCTATTTTGGTTTTGTTGCCATTGCTTTTTGTGTGTTAGTCCTGAAGTCTTTGCCCATGCCTATGTCCTGAGTGGTATTGCCTAGGTTTTCTTCTAGGGTTTCTATGGTTACAGGTCTTACATTTAAGTGTTAATCCATCTTGAATTAATTTTTGTAAAAGGTGTAAAAAAACGGTCCAGTTTCAGTTTTTTTGCATATGGCTAGCCAGTTTTCCCAACAAGATTTATTAAATAGGGAATCCTTTCCCCATTTCTTGTTTTTGTCAGGTTTGTCAAAGATCAGATGGTTGTAGATGTGTGGCATTATTTCTGAGGCCTGTGTTCTGTTCCATTGGTTTATACCTCTGTTTTGGTACCAGTCCCATGCTGTTTTGGTTACTGTAGCCTTGTAGTATAGTTTGAAGTCAGGTAGCATGATGCCTCCAGCTTTGATCTTTTTGCTTAGAATAGTCTTGGTTATACAGGCTCTTTTTTGGTTCCATATGAAATTTAAAGTAGTTTTTTCTAATTCTATGAAGAAAGTCAATGCTAGCTTGATGGGGATAGCATTGAATTTATAAATTACTTTGGTCAGTATGGCCATTTTCATGATATTGATTCTTCCTATCCATTAAAATGGAATGTTTTTCCATTTGTTTGTGTCCTCTCTTATTTTCTTGTGTAGTGGTTTGTAGTTCTCCTTGAAGAGGTCCTTCATGTCCTTTGTAAGTTGTATTCCTAGGCATTTTATTCTCTTTGTAGCAATTGTGAATGGGACTTCACTCATGATTTGGCTCTCTGTTTGTCTATTATTGGTGTATAGGAATGCTTGTGATTTTTGCACATTGATTTTGTATCCTGAGACTTTGCTGAAGTTGCTTATCAGCCTAAGGAGATTTTGGGCTGAGATGATGGGGTTTTCTAAATATACAATCATGTCATCTGCAAACAAGGACAATTTAACTTCCTCTCTTCCTATTTGAATATGCTTTATTTCTTTCTCTTGCCTGATTGCCCTGGTCAGAACTTCCAATACTATGTTGAATAGGAGTGGTGAGAGAGGGCATCCTTGTCTTGTGCCAGTTTTCAAAGGGAATGCTTCCAACTTTTGCTCATTGAGTATGATATTGGCTGTGGGTTTGTCATAAATATCTCTTATTATTTTGAGATACATTCCATCAATACCTAGTTTATTGAGAGTTTTTAGCATGAAAGGGAGTTGAATTTTATCGAAGGCCTTTTCTGCATCTATAGAGACAATCATGTGGTTTTTGTCATTGGTTCTCTTTATGTGATGGATTACACTTATTGATTTTCATATGTTGAACCAGCTTTGCATCCCAGGGATGAAGCTGACTTGATTGTGCTGCTGGTTTGCCAGTCTTCTATTCAGGATTTTCACATCAATATTCATCAGGGATATTGGCCTGAAATTGTTGTTGTTGTTGTGTCTCTGCCAGGTTTTTGTATCGGAATGATGCTGGCCTCATAAAATGAGTTAGGGAGGAGTCCCTCTTTTTCTATCGCTTGGAATAGTTTCAGAAGAAATGGTAGCAGCTCCCCTTTGTACCTCTGGTGGAGTTTGGCTATGAATCCATCTGGTCGTGGGCTTTTTTTGGTTGGTAGGCTATTAATTACTGCCTAAATTTTAGAATTTGTTATTTGTCTATCCAGAGACTCAATTTCTTCCTGGTTTAGTCTTGGGAGGGTGTATGCATCCAGGAATTTATCCATTTCTTCCAGATTTTCTAGTTTATTTGTGTAGAGGTGTTTATAGTATTCTCTGAGAGTAGTTTGTATTTCCTTGGGATCAGTGGTGATATCCCCTCGATCATGTTTTATTGCGTCTATAGGATTCTTCTCTTTTCTTCTTTATTAGACTGGCTAGAAGTCTATCTTTTTTGTTAATCTTTAAAAAAAAAACAGCTCCTGGATTCATTGAGTTTTTGAAGGATTTTTTGTGTCTCTATCTCCTTTAGTTCTGCTCTGATCTTAGTTATTTTTTGTCTCCTGCTAGCTTTTGAATTTGTTTGCTCTTGCTTCTCTAGTTCTTTTAATTGTGACGTTAGGGTGTCGATTTTAGATCTTTCCTGCTTTCTCTTGTGGGCATTTGGTGCCATGAACTTCCCTCTACACACTGTGTTAACTGTGTCCCAGAGATTCTGGTACATTGTGTCTTTGTTCTCATTGGTTTCAAATAACTTATTTATTTCTGCCTTAATTTCGTTATTTTCCCAGTAGTCATTCAGGAGCAGGTTGTTCAGTATCCATGTAGTTGTGCAGTTTTGAGTGAGTTTCTTAATCCTGAGTTCTAATTTGATTGCACTGTGGTCTGAGAGACTGTTTGTTATGATTTCCATTCTTTTGCATTTGCTGAGGAGTGTTTTACTTCCAATTATGTGGTCAATTTTAGAATAAGTGCAATGTGGTGCTGAGAAGAATGTATATTCTGTTGATTTGAAATGGAGAGTTCTGTAGATGTTTATTAGGTCTGCTTGGTCCAGAGCTGAGTTCAATTCCTGGATATCCTTGTTAATTTTCTGTCTCGTTGATCTGTCTAATATTGACAATGGGGTGTTAAAATCTCCCACTATTATTGTGTGAGAGTCTAAGTCTCTTTGTAGATCTCTTACAACTTGCTTCATGAATCTGGGTGCTCCTTTATTGGGTGCATATATATTTAGGATTGTTAGCTCCTCTTGTTGCATTGATCCATTTACCATTATGTAATGCCCTTCATTGTCTCTTTTTAATCTTTGCTGGTTTAAAGTCTGTTTTAATCAGAGGCTAGGATTATAATCCCTGCTTTTTTTTTTTTTTTTTTTGGCTTTCCATTTGCTTGGCAAAGATTCCTCCAGCCCTTTATTTTGAGCCTATGTGTGTCTTTGCGTGAGAGATGGGGCTCCTGAATACAGCACATCAATGGGACTTGACTCTTTATCTAATTTGCCAGTCTGTGTCTTTTAATTGGGGCATTCAGCCCATTTACATTTAAGGTTAATATTGTTATGTGTGAATTTCATCCTGTCATTATGATGCTAGCTGTTTATTTTGCCCGTTAGTTGATGCAGTTTCTTCATAGTGTTGATGGTCTTTACAATTTGGTATGTTTTTGCAGTGGCTGGTACTCTTTTTTTCCTTCCATGATTAGTGCTTCCTTCAGGAGATCTTGTAAGGCAGGCCTGGTGGTGACAAAAATCTCTCAGCATTTGCTTATCTGTAAAGGGTTTTAGTTCTCCTTCACTTATGAAGCTTAGTTTGGCTGGATATGAAATTCTGGGTTGAAAATTCTTTTATTTAAGAATGTTGACTATTGGCCCCCACTCTCTTATGGCTTATAGGGTTTCTGTAGAGAGATCGGCTGTTAGTCTGATGGTTTCCCTTTGTGGATAACCCGACCTTTCTCTCTGGCTGCCCTTAACATTTTTTCCTTCATTTCAGCCTTGGTGAGTCTGACCATTCAGTGCCTTGGAGTTGCTATTCCTGAGGAGTATCTTTATGGTGTTCTCTGTAAGTCCTGTATTTGAATGTTGGCCTATCTTGCTAGGTTGGGGAAGTTCTCCTGGATAATAACCTGAAGAGTGTTTTCAAATTTGGTTCCATTCTCCCTGTCACTTTCAAGTACCCCAATCAAACCCAGGTTTGGTCTTTTCAGATAGTACCATATTTCTTGGAGGCTTTGTTCATTCCTTTTCATTCTTTTTTCTCTGAGCTTGTCTTCAGGCTTTATTTCATTAAGCTGAGCTTCAATTTCTGATACCCTTTCTTCTACGTGATCGATTTGGCTATTGATATTTGTGTATGCTTCACGAAGTTCTTGTGCTGTGTTTTTCAGCTCCATCAGGTCATTTATGTTCTCTTTAAACTGGTTATTCTAGTTAGCAATTCCTCTAACCTTTTTTCAAGGTTCTTAGCTTCCTTGCATTGCATTAGAACATGCTCTTTTAGCTCAGAGGAGTTTGTTATTACCCACCTTCTGAAGTCTGCCTCTGTCAGTTCGTCAAACTCATTCTCTGTCCAGTTTTGTTCCCTTGCTGTCGAGGAGTTGTGATCCTTTGGAGGAGAAGAGGCATTCTGGTTTTGGGAATTTTCGGACTTTTTGCACTGGTTTTTCCTCATCTTTGTGGATTTATCTACCTTTGGTCTTTGTTATTGGTGACCTTTGGATGGGGTCTCTGTGTTGATGTCCTCTTTGTTGATGTTGATGCTATTCCTTTCTGTTTATTAGTTTTCCTTCTAACAGACAGGCCCCTCTGCTGCAAGTCTGCTGGAGTTTGCTGGAGGTACCCTCCAGACCCTGTTTGCCTGGGTATCACCAGTGAAGGCTGCAAAACAGCAAAGACTGCTGCCTGTTCCTTCGTCTATAAGCTTTGTCCCAGAGGGGCACCCGCCAGATGTCAGCAGGATCTCTCCTGTATGAGGTGTCTGTCAACCCCTGCTGGGAGGTGTCTCCCAATCAGGAATCACGGGGGTCAGGGACCCACTTGAGGAGGCAGTCTGTCCCTTAGCAGAGCTTGAGCACTGTGCTGGGAGGTTCACTGCCCTCTTGGGGGCTGGCAGGCAGAAACTTCTAAATCTGCTGAAGCTGCGTCCACAGCTTCCCCTCCCCCCAGGTTCTCTGTCCCTGGGAGATGGGAGTGTTATCTATAAGCCTCTGACTGGGGCTGCTGCGTTTTTCAGAGATGCCCTGCCCAGAGAGGACGAATCTAGAGAGGCAGTCTGGCTACAGCAGCTTTGCTGAGTTGCAGTGGGCTCCACCCTGTTCGAACTTCCTTGTGGCTTTGTTTACACTGTGAGGGGAAATATCGCCTACTCAAGCTTCAGTAATGGTGGACACCCATCCCCCCACCAAGTTCCAGAGTCCCAGGCGGACTTCAGACTGCTGTGCCAGCAGTGAGAATTTCAAGCCAGTGGATCTCAACTTGCTGGGCTCTGTGGGTATGGGATCCACTGAGCTGGACCACTTGGCTCCCTGGCTTCAGTTCCTTTTCCAGGGGAGTGAACGGTTCTGTGTTGCTGGCATTCCAGTCGCCACTGGGTATGAAAAGAAACTCCTGGAGCTAGTTTGGTGTCTGCCCAAACAGCCTCCCAGTTTTATGCTTGAAACCCAGGGCACTGGTGGCATAGAAACCCGAGAGAATCTCCTGGTCTGAGGGTTGAGAAGACCGTGGGAAAAGAGTAGTTTCTGGGCCAGAATGCACCATTCCTCACGACACAGTCCCTCAAGGCTTCCCTTGGCTAGGGGAGGGAGTTCCCCGACTCCTTATGCTTTCCAGGTGAGGTGACACCCTACCCTGCTTCGGCTTGCCGTATGTGGGCTGCACCCACTATCTAACCAGTCCCAATGAGATAAGCCAGGTACCTCAATTGGAAATGCAGAAATCACCCACCTTCTGCGTTGATCTCACTGGGAGCTGCAGACCAGAGCTGTTCCTATTCGGCCATCTTGCCAGCCCTCTACCAATGAATAAATTTTTAAGAAAATGTTGCTAATATGGACAAATGCCCCATATTGATTCCTGATGTCTCTGGAAGACGTGAGTAAATCTGAGAAAAAGTCATGAGAGTAGGCTCTTTTAAAGGACTGTAAAAACCCTTTCAGCTTCAGGGACAATTCAAGGCTGCAAACGAATTAATGTTCCTGCCTCTAAATTAGTCAAGGTACTCAGAATGATGGATTTTTTAAACAAGCAAGAAATCTCAGGGAAATTCATTTTTATTATAATTTAAAAAGAAACTTAATAATTCTCACTTCTTCCCTTGAGCAATATAAATTTCAAATGTCTTCTCTTTAGTAAAAAATGTTTCAGAATTTTCAGGAAATGTTAAATGTTAGAACTAAAACAATATGATATTAAAATAATCAATGAGGATTCCACTTGAAATAACTTTATCTCTACTTAAGGGAAACTGTCTATCCAATATTTTCCTCAGGAGACAATATAGCAGGACAGCATTACATGGGCAATTATCTAACATCTCACTTCCTTGTACCTCCAGAACACAGGAATTCTTTCTTTGGGGCTCTGTAATGAAGAAACTTTTTCTGTTTGATGCTATTAAAATTTTCTTTGTGTGTTTTAATTTGGAAGAGACAGTGTCAAGGTTGGTGGTCTTTAAATTAGATTTGTACTTTATTTTAAAATGTGCTGTGGGTGGAGGAGTGGAAGTTCTTCAATTTCCTTAGAAGAAATTAGGAAGAGTCCTTTCTTCAATATAGATTAATATTAAAAAAAAATCATTGTGAAGAAGGAATAATGTGATTTATGGGTAATAAATATTGGCTTGCTCTATCCCCTTTCACGCTGTATGTAAGCCCATGAGTGATACTTCATCCTCTCAGCAGATGAGTAGTTGTGATTTTAGCAGAGGTTCTTTTACCTTATTTGCCTCATTCCCTCAATGATTGCACTTCAGTCTAAGAAAAAAATCTTCTTACTTATGGTAACAGGAGTAGGGAGGGTACAAGTCAAGGTATTACATGGATATTAATATAGTACAGCTTAAATTTCATTTGGCATCACAAATTATGACACAATGTTATTAAGGCCCACATTTATCTCCTGGTTACTCCCTGATGATGATGCACAGTCTTTGATTTCTTACAAAGTGTCCTCTAAGTATTCCTGAAACATCTCATTTGTCCTAAACTTCTACCATATTTATTTCATTGGAATGCAAAAAAACAAAAAAAAATCTCCTGCTGTTCTATCTAGCAAAGTAATTCTCTACTGATGACTAGTGCTACTCTATCAAGCACTTGTGGAAATTTAACACCATCCCACACTGTTCCCCTATATTCAATATAATCCACCTACTGAGACTTTGCCACATGCAGCAGTTCTCCAGAGGTACACTTAGACCTCAAGGTGTGCAAACTGCATTGCTGTGCATATCAGGGATTAGCAGATGTTTCCTCAGCATTATAACTCACTCTATGAGTGTAATACTAAAGACATTTGGGAATCCATGGGTTAAAAATTTTAATGAAACAGCTGTTCTGGGTTTTACTTAAATATGTAGTTTTCTCTCCCTGAAACCCAGAAATGTATCCAAAAGGCTGGATTGAAGACAGATTGATCAACAACCATCAAGTTTTATGCAGAATCTTCTTTCTCTCAGAAGAAAATATGGCCAAATCTCAAGCTGAGATTTGAGAATCTTCTGTGCTCAATTAGAGAGAAACTTCAACAAGTTGTTGTTTTTGTTATTAAATATAGTGTTCAAAGGGATAATATCTAACTTTCAACTGTTTTATTTTTGATTTGGCAATTATTTATTATTCCTTCAAGTTCTTGTTTTAATCACTGTAAAGCTATCATGAGACTTTTGGTCTCTGCTCTAGCATGTAAAGAGATTGAAAGTTACCATGCCATCCTAATTACAAGTAAAAGCCTGAACAAACTGAAAAAGGAACAACCCTTCTTAGATCTGTCAGAGGAGTAAGGTCATAGGGCAAACCATCGTCCTACAAATTGGAGAGACAGAGAATCACAACTTATAGGAACTGAAACTCTCAAGAAAAAATCTCCATGGGAACCAATGCCTGGGTAGCAAAATGTGAACTGTAATTGATGAATTGCTGGAGGCTCAGTGTGGAAAAACTCCAGTGCAATCCAGTCCTAGGGCTGAAGCCACAGTTTTGTGAATTTTAATATCCAGAAAGTTGACCCAGTTTTCACAGTGAATATTGGAGGAAAATTCATTCATGCTTATGGTGGTGAAGGGGGAAAGAAACCTTTTGAAATTTGCCAGAACCTTTTGTTCTTCTTAAGAAGGTCTGCACTCTCCAGAGAAAGTATTTTACCAGAGCCTAAATTATTGAGGCTTTGCTAGAGCCTAACTGACTTGAGGGAAGGAAAATAACCAACTCCAGCCTACTCTAACCATCTTGTCTCCAAATCTAAGAGGTGGGGGAGAGTGTCGGAGACTGAGAAGCACTTGGGAAATTCATAGTCTAGAGACACAGGTTCACTAAAAGACTGATACCTAATCGTAGGACTACAGAACACATCCCATTCCCACATATTACCACCACATTACTAAGGTCTCATTTATAGCAATTCTTTAACTGCAATACATCAAAAAAAGATTATAAGGCACACTAAGAGGCAAAAGATACATTTTGAAGAGAAGAACATGCATAAGATCCAGACTTCAACATGGCAGGGATATTGAAATTATCAGAAAGGGAATTTAGAACTATGACTAATATGCTTAGTGTGGCTATAACTAACCTGCAGATAATCACCAGAGGTCCTCCCCCTGGCTTAGCACAGAAAGAGTAGGCAATAAACTCGAGCTCACAGCTTCTTCCAGAAGAGTAAAAGAGTTGGACTGCACATCTAGTGCCCCAAAGTATTTAGGTGCTACCTGAGGAACTGGCTTCCATCTTCCTGTCTTAGAAAGTTGATATGGCCTGGCATACACTGTCTTCTAGGAGTGACAGAAGTGGTTTGAACTAGTATCCAGGCAGTCAGCACAAATTCTCTCTATGGCTCAATTCAGAGCAAGTGGGTAAAAAAACAAAAACCCCAAAAACTTCAGCAACCAGCTTATTCCTGGAGAGGGAAAGAGTTGGACCATGCACCTAGAGTTCCAACTTCTATAGGAGCTACCTGATGACTTGGCTTCTTTTCCAGCTATTCAAAAGTGTTGACAGAACCCGGTGTACTCTAAAGGCCTGGAAATCACTTAGAACAAAGACAGAAGTTTGAACTAGCATTAAGGTTTGAGAGGCCCGCAAAAGTTTGGACCAGGTTGATTGGTGAAGCTCTTCTCCTGTACAAGGTAAATCCAGAAAGACTGGGAGATGGTAAAGTTTTTTCTAATACACAGATACCAACAGGAAGAATCAAGGAAAAGTAAGAAACAGAGAGAAACATTATCCAAACAAAAGAAAAAGATAAAATTCCAGAAAATGATCATAATGAAATGGGAATATACAAATTACTTCAGAGAAAAATCAAAATAAGTGTCACAAAAAATACTTCATGAGCTTGGGGGAGAAATGTAAAAACGAAAGGATAATTTCAACTAAGAGAGAAAATTTTTTAAAGGACCAAACAAATCATAGAGCTGAAGGATACAATAGCTGAATTGGAAAAATCAAAAAAATCAAAAGGGGGTAAAACGTGAGTAAAGCAAACAGAAGAGAAAGAGGGAACTTGGAGAAAGATCACATGAAATTATTCATCAGAGGAGTAAAAAGAAAAAGAGCAAAGACAGCTTAAGGGATATATAGCACACCATTAAGAAAAACCAATACAAGCATTATGGAAGTCTCAGAAGACGAAGAGAGACAGACAGTGAGAGAAAAAAGAAGCAGAAATCTTATTCTAAGAAATAATTGCTGAAAAAGTCCCAAATGTGAGAAAGGAAATGGACATTTAGATGCAGGATACTTAAGCAACCCAACTTAAGATGAACCTTAAAAATCCACACTAAGAAACATTATAATTAAATTGTCAAAGATAAAGAAAGATTTTTGAAAAAACACCAAGAGAAGAACAACATGTCACATACAAGAGAATCCTCATGAGACTATCACTGGTTTTTAGCAGAACTCTTGCAGGTCTGAATGGCATGGGATGATATATATTCCAAGTGCTGTGGGAAAAAACAAACAAACAATCAAATAATAATATACATGGCAACACTATCCTTCAAGAATGAAAAAGAGATAAAGACACTCTGAGACAGAAAGGGGCTTCCAGTTCCAAAAGTGGCATACAGGGCTGAGATTACCACCAGCAATATCCCAGAACTCAAAAATGAAGATAAAGCAGTTCCTGGGGTCACAGGGAAGTGAAAAAACTCTGAGGAGATGATAAGAAAATCAGACTTCCATGTCCATAACACCCCTTCCCTCGATTTGCCCCACACCAAACATGCAGAAAATTTCTCCCCAACTCACAATTTATACACTGGAAAAAGTGAGATCAAGATGAATAACCAGCTTCCCCACTATGTTGAGTTCCATGACAGAAGACATGTCCCTGCCCCAACCCAGAGGAAGCATTGCAAATGCCTAATAGGAGAAATAGCCCTGTGGACAGCCAGAGACAAAGGGAGATGGTGGGACTACCATCCCCTACCCTGGAAACTGCTCTGTAACTCAGCCAAAGACAATACTAAACCAGAATGAATGTTCAGCAGCACCATGCTGTAGGAAATGTGTTCCAAGGTCTCCTGGACATGAACCCCTAACCAGCCTTCCCACACTGCTAGGATGTACCTTTGGGGAATTCTCCATTTGGGACAGGCAGCACTTTAATCCTTTTCTAGACCTGAAACAAACCTGGGCTTAAAATACTATCTAGTGCTAAATGGACACAGCAATCTAGTGGGAAAAAAAAGAAAGAAATACAACAGGAAAGCTAGGCGCTGTGGCTCACGCCTGTAATCCCAGCACTTTGGGAGGCTGAGGCAGGTAGATCACCAGGTCAGGAAATCGAGACCATCCTGGCTAACGTGGTGAAACTCCATCTCTACTAAAAATACAAAAAAAATTAGCCAGGTATGGTGGCAGGCACCTGTAGTCCCAGCTACTCGGAGGCTGAGGCAGGAGAATGGCGTCAACTTGTGAGGCAGAGCTTGCAGTGAGCCGAGATCATGCCACTGCACTCCAGCCTAAGCGATAGAGCAAGACTCCGTCTCAAAAATAAACACAAAAAACAAAAAACGGGAAAAAAAGAAATTCAACAGGAAAATTATCCAAAAAAAAAAAAAAAAAAAAAAAACAAGCCAGTCAGAGAAGACTGGTATAATAAATATTCTGTGCCATGACAGAGATGTACATCATCAATAAACAACAGCAAACA
>NW_012099087.1:561573-574786 GCF_000951045.1 Mandrillus leucophaeus
AAATTATCCAAAAAAAAAAAAAAAAGAAAAAAACAAGCCAGTCAGAGAAGACTGGAAAAATAAATAATCCGTGCAAAGACAGAGATGTACATCATCAATAAACAACAGCAAACAGGGACTCAAGACCTCCACAAACTAATGAAGCAAGAAACCAGTGACGGACCCTAAAGAGATGGCAATATGTAAGCTCTCTGACCAAGAATTCAAAAGAGCAAATTGCTGGGTGTGTCGACTCACACCTGTAATCCTAGCACTTTGGGAGGCCAAGGTAGGAGGGTCAGTTGAGCCCAGGAGTTCAAGACCAGCCTGGGCAACATGGTAAGACCTCATCTCTACACACACACACACAAATGTAAAAATTAGCCAGGCATGGTGATGCGTGCCTATAGTTGCAGCTACTCAGGTGGCTGAGGCAGGAGGATCGCTTAAGCCCAGGAGGTCAAGGCTGCAGTAAGTCAGGTTCAGGTCACTGCACTCCAGTCTGGGTGACAGAGTGAGACCCTGTCTCCAAACATACACACACACACACACACACACACACACACACACACACCAAGGCACAGTTTTAAGAAAATTCAGTGATCTCCAAGATAACACAAAAAAGCAATTCAGAAACTTATCAAAAAATTTAACAGAGATTGAAATAATGAAATCAAAAAGAAGTCTTGGAACTGAGAAATACATTGGCTGAACTAAAAAATTCATTAAGGGGTCCTCAATAGCGGAATAGATCATGCAGAGGAAAGAATCAGTGAGCTTCCCCTCCCCTGCTCCCAAGATGGGGAACTGGAGGCAATGTTAGCATGCCTCTCCCACTTGGAAGGACAAAATAGTGTGTAGAGATTCACATTGTGAACTTTTTTCCAAGAAGCAACGCAGGAACTTCACAGGAAAAGTGAAAGAATCCACAGACTCTTTGAAAGAAGTGGCAGGCTTCAGCCTACAACGTGAAACAGGCCAAAAACTAAGTCCCCAGAGTGTTAGAGTGGGAGAGACTGCCTCCAGGATACACATCCCCACCAGGGAAACTAAAAATCCAGGCCACAGGGGAAGGCCTTAATCTAACACAGAACTGGAACTGATTTAGGGAGCAGTGAAATATAAAACTAGAAGCAGCAGTGGGAAGTGCCTTGCAGGCATCCCCAATCTCCAGTGCAGACCAAGGGAAGCCATTTCTTATTATATCTCACAGTAACCTCAGGTAAGTCAACCAACAAGCTCAGGTAGTAGTCACAACTCCCAGCTGAATTTCACAATATAACATTGAGTGGGGACAAATTGTCTTGGCCAGAACCCCGGAAGGGTGGGGGTGGCAAGCATAAAGTATGCTATATTCATGAGCACAGGAGTCAGACATCCATCCTTGCAGGTGGATGGGGAAGGATGTGGCCTGAAAGCTGTGGTTGCTATCCTCATGGGGAAAGTTTATGGCCTGAGGAAGGTTTGAGTTCTGAGTGCAGGCTACCTGAAACTTAGCCCAGTGCTACTAGCAGGGCACTGTGGGAGTGAGATCTGCCTGGCCACCTGTGTGGGATCTAAGTGAGGCTTACTGTCACATGCTATTCCCCACTTCTTGTAAAAGTTCTTCTGAACAGTAGATGCAATTACACTCACCTATGGAACATTACCTCAGAGGCTTAAGGACCACCTTCCTGCCCCCAACAGGGGTCACAGCTTGCCCCACACACAGACAGTCAGAACACAGATCCACCTAACTCAGATCCCACCTGGTTGTGGCCCCCTACCCACCCTGGTAGCTTAACACAAAGGACAGAACTTTGGGGAATTTTATGTCCTCACCCATCACCTGAGAACCCAAAATACCTTCCCTGGGCAACATAAGGTAAGCTCAAATCCCACAGTTACTACTGCAGCTGCTGCTCTTTTGCAAGCACCACCTGCTGGCTGGAGGGTAACTGACAGTTCATTACAGCATCTGCAGGCACACTAACATAGCACCCAGGAAGAAGAAAACCAGTGTGTGACCTCAGCTATCATCATTGTCAATCAGGAGGTCCTGAGTCTGTCCACATGACTAGTTTACTACTATTGTAACAAGCATTTGAGAAAGCCAGCATGCTAAGGCTATCTATAACCAAGGAATCTCACAGAGTCTACGTTACTCTCCTGCCACCCTCATTGGAGCTGGTGCTGGCACTCACTGCTGGGAGACTTGAGGACAGGTCACATCACCAGATCGCTTGCAGACATTTCCCAGCACCAACCTGGAGTATGGCAGCCCCATGGGTGGCTAGACCCAGAAGAGCAATAGCAATCACTGCAGTCTGGCTCTCAGAAATTCCTACTCCTAGGAGAAGGGGGAGAACATTACATGAAAGGAACACCTCATAGGACAAAAGAATCCGTACAGCAGGCCTTGAGTTCCAGATCTTCACTCTGGTGGGAAGTTTCTTTCTGCAGAGATGCTATTGCAGTGCTGGGTTCAGCAGGGAAAGTCTGCAGTTCTATCCCAACAGTCAGGCAGCCTTGGTGCTCATGAAGGGTCTTCTTTCTCTCCTTGTCCACCACTGGAGACACAGCTGAGGCTTCTTCTGTGGTAGCTCAGCATGGATGCACCTACAGATATCCTTTCTGGAACATTTCAGGGTGACTGCATCCCCACAGGAGGAGCACCTTCCAGGTTCAGGCTTCCATGAGAGGCAGAGTCACAATTCTTCTTTACGTGGAACGTCAACATTCATGCAAAAGAAAAGGGGTGCCTGTCTAATCTGAATAGCTGAAACATTGGGACAGGAGTGAGTCTTGGAGGTGGACAGCTTTCCTGCTGGCCTGGCAGGTGAGCTGGGGTGGCTCCTACCCTTTCCCCTGTTAAGAGCTCAGTGCATGTAATTGAGAGCCCTCCCAGCTACCATTATCAAGGCTGGGATCTCTGCCCACCACTGGCTATTGCACTTACCCACCTGCTTTAGCTACAACCACTTTCTACCTAGGAAAATTTACAGTACTCACCTGAGACCTGAATCATCAACTCAGTAAACAGAATACTGGGGAATAAATAAATAAATAAATAAGTGCACACCACAGGAAAATGGGATAAGCTTCAAGAGACCTCTGCCATTCCAACCCCATAGGAGGCAGTGAACTTACCCACACACCAAGTACACAGCTTCTACAACCAGTATCTGAGGAAGCCATCATACAAACACTCTTCATAACCAAGGAACTCATACAGAGTCATCACCCTAAAAGCACCAAGAACCAAATTATGCTATAATAAACTGCACACATTAAAGTCACATCCTTAAGGATAGAAAGAAAGAAAGAAAAAAAATCTTAAATTCGAGAATAATTAACAGAAATAATCTACCCAAATGAGAAGGAATCAGAAAAGTAATTTTGGTGATACGAAAAAAAACAAAAAAAAAACAAAAAACAGGGTTCTATAACAGAAGATCACACTAGCTCCCCAGCAATGGATCCAAACCAAGATGAAATCTTTGAAATACCAAATAAAGATTCAGAAGGTTATTTATTAAGCTACTTGAAGAGATACCACAGAACGGTGAAAATCAACATAAAGAAATTTTAAAAACAATTCAGGATATATGCCAGGCATATAATAGGTCACAAAACAGGTCTCAATAAGTTTAAGAAAATCAAAATCATCTCAAGTATCTTTCAGACCAAGGTATAAGTGGTTCACACCTGTAATCATAGCACTCTGAGAGGCCAAGGTGGTGGATTTCTTGAGCTCAGGAGTTCAACACTAGCCTGGGCAACATGGTGAAACTCCATCTCTACAAAAAAATAGAAAAATTAGTTGGGTATGGTGGACATGCCTGTAGTCCCAGCTACTCAGGAGGCTGAGAGGTTGAAGGATTAATTGAGCCTCGGTAGTCGAGGCTGCAGCGAGCTGTGATCATACCCACTGCACTCCAGCCTGAGTAACAGAGCGAGACTCTGTCTCAAAAAAAAAAGGAGGATAGAATGAAAAGTGTGTTAGAGAGATCGATAACATAAAGAAAAACCAGGCCGGGCGCCGTGGCTCACGCCTGCAATCTCAGCACTTTGGGAGGCTGAGACGGGCAGATCATGAGGGCAGGAGATTGAGACTATCCTGGCTAACACAGTGAAACCCCGTCTCCATTAAAAATAAAAAAATTAGCCGGGCATGCCTGTAGTCCCAGCTACTCGGGAGGCTGAGGCAGGAGAATGGTGTTAACCTGGGAGGTGGAGCTTGCAGTGAGCCGAGATCGTGCCACTGCAGTCCAGCCTAGGTGATGAGCGAGACTCTTGTCTCAAAAAAAAAAAAAAAAGAAAGAAAGAAAAACCAGTCAGAACTTCTGGAAATGAAAGACACACTTAGAGAAATATAAAATGCAGTGGGAAGTTTAAACAACAGATTAGAACAAGTAGAAGAAAGAATTTCAGAGCTCAAAGACGAGGCTTTTGAATTAACTCAGTCAGAAAAAGATAAAGGAAAAAGAATAAAAAGAAATGAACACAGTCTCTAAGAAATACGGGATTATGTAAAATGGCCAAAACTAAGAATAATTGGTGTTTCTGCGGGAAAAGAGAAGGCTAAAAGTTTGAAAAATTTATTTGAGGAAATAATTGAGAAAAACATCCCTGGCCTTGCTAAAGATTTAAATTTCCAAATACAAGAACCTCAAAGAAAAGAAAATACTGAGAAATTCACTGTAAAAAGATTACACCAAGGAACATGACCATCAGGCCACCTAAAGTCAACAACAAGGAAAAAATGCCAAGAGCTGTGAGGCAAAAGCAGCAAGTAACTTATAAAGGAAAAACTTTTCAGACTAACAGGAGAGTTCTTAGCAAAAACCTTACAAACTAGAAGAGATTAGAATCCTACATTTAGCCTCAAGAAATGAAATCATTTCCAGACAAGTAAATGCTGAGGGAATTTGCCACTACCAAACCAGCGCTACAAGAAATGTTAAAAGGAGTTCTAAATCTTGAAACAAAAACCTAATACGCATCCAAATAGAACCTCTTGAAAGCATAAAACAGGGCCTATAAAACAATAACACAACAAAAAAGTATCTAGGCAACATCTAACATGATGAATGGAACAGTACCTCATATCTCAATATTAATGTTGAATGTAAATGGCCTAAGTGTTCCAATTAAAAGATACTGGATGGTAGCATGGATAAAAAAACCTCACAAACCAAATATCTGCTGTCTTCAAGAGACTCACCTAACATTTAAGGACTCTTATAAACTCAAGGTAAAGGGGTGGAAAAGATACTCCATGCAAATGGAAACAAAAAGTGAGCAGGAGGAGCTATTCTTATATCAGCCCAAACAGACTTTAAAGCAACAGCAGCAAAAAGGAAAAAGTCATTATATAATGATTAAAAGACCAATCCAACAAGATTACAATTCTTAATTTATATGCACCTAATATTTGAACTTCTAGAAGTATAAAGCAATTACTACTAGATTTAAAAAGTGAAGTAGACAGCAACACAATATTAGTGGGGGAGTTAAATACTCCACTGACAGGACTAGAAAGATCACTGAGACAGAAAGTAAACACAGAAACAATGGACTGAAACTACATTCTAGAACAAATGGACTTAACAGATATTTACAGAACATTCTACCTAAGAACTGCAGAATATACATTCTTCTCATCAGCGCATGGAAAATTCTCCAAGATAGACCATATAATAGGTCACAAAACAAGTCTCAATAAATTTAAGAAAGTCAAAATAATCTCAAGTATCTTTCAGATCAAAGTATAATAAAACTAGAACTCAATGGCAAAAGAATCCTCAACACTATACAAATACATAAAAATTAATCTGGTTCTGAATGATTTTTGGATTAACAATGAAATCAAGATGGAAATTTTAAAATTATTTGAAATGAATGATGGTAGTGACACAAGTTATCAAACCCCTGATATACAGCAAAAGCAATGCTAAGAAGAAAGTTCATAGCATTAAATACCTACATCAAAAAGTCTGAAAGAGCACAAAGTGACAACCTAAGGTCACACCTCAAAAAACCAGAGAAATAGGAATAAACTAAACCTAAGGCCAGCAGAAGAAAATAAATAACAAAAATCAGAGAAGAAATAAATAACATTGAGACCAAAAAATACAAAAAATAAATGCAATAAAAAGCTGGTACTTTGAAAAGATAAAATTGATAGAACGTTAGCAAGATTAATCGAGAAAATAAGAGAGAAGATCTAAATAAGCTCAATTAGAAATGAAACCGGAGACATTACAACTGATACTACAGAAATATGGAAGATAATTCAAGACAACTATGAACACGTTTATGTGCACAAATTAGAAAATCTAGAGGAAATGTATAAACTCCTGGAAACACACAACTCTCCTAGATTAAATCAGGAAGAAATAAAAACCCTAAACAGACCAAAAAAAAAAAAAAAAAAAAAAAAAGCAGAAAGATGGAATCAATAATAAAAAAAAAATTGCCAACAACAACAAAAAAAGCCAAGGAGCAGATGGATTCACAGCTGAATTCTACCAGGCATTCAAAGAAAGAATTGGTACCAATTTTACTTAAACTATTCAAAAAGATTGAGAAAAGGGGTAATATCTTGAGACACATGCCAAATAAATAAATAAAAGAGAAAGAGGGAATCCTCTATAAATCATTCTATGAAGCCCATATCACCCTGATTTCAAAACCAGGAAAGGTATTTAAAAAAGAAAACTACAGACCAATATTCCTGATGAACATAGATGGAAAAATCCTCAACAAAATCCAGCTAACCAAATCCAACAGCACATTAAAAAGAAAATATATCATGATCAAGTGGGTTTCATCCCATTGAGGCAGAGATGATTTAATATATGCAAGTCAGTAAATATGATAGATCACATAAACAGAATTAAAAACAAAAAACAATATTATCATCTCAATAGATGCAGAAAACACATTTGATAAAATCCAGTATCCCTTATGATTAAAAATTCTCAATAAACTAGGCACAGAAGGGATTTACCTCAAAATAATAAAAGCCATGCATGACAAGCCCATAGCCAACATTATACTAGATTGGGAAAAGTGGAAAACATTCCCTCGGAGAACTGGAACAAGACAAGGATGCCCACTTTTACAACTTCTATTCAGCATAGTACTGGAAGTCCTAGCCAGAGCAACCAGGCAAGAGAAAGAAATAAAGTACATCCAAATTGGAAAACAGGAAATCAAACTAGCATTGTTTGCTGATGATATGATTGTATACCTAGAAAACCCTAAAGACTCATCCAAAAGATTCCTAGACATAATGCATAAATTCAGCAAAGTCTAAGGTTACAGAATCAATGCACACAAATTAATTGTCCTACTATACAACAATGACCAAGCTGAGAATAAAATCAAGAACTCAATGCCTTTTACAATGGCTGCAAAAATAATAATAAAAGTAAAATACCTAGAAATATCCTTAACCAGAGTTGAAAGATATCTACAAAGAAAACTACAAAACACTACTGAAAGAAATCATAAATGACACAAATGAATGGAAACACATCCCATGATGATAGATGAAAAGAATCAATAGTATGAAAATAACCATAACTGCCCAAAGCAATCTATAGATTTAATGCAATTTCCATCAAAATATCATCATCATTTTTCAAAGAACTATAAAAAGCAATCCAAAACTTCATATGGAACACAAAAGAGCCCAAATAACCCCACTAAGCAAAAAGAACAAAACTGCAGGCATCACATTACTGGATTTCAAATTATACAGAACTAGAATAAACAATTATAAAATTCATATGGAACCGAAAAAGAGCCCACATAGCCAAAGAAACCCTAAGGAAGAAGAACAAATCTGGATTTGTTCATATTACCCAACCTCAAACTATACTAGAAGGCTACAGTTACCAAAACAGCATGGTACTGATATAAAAATAGGCATGTAGACCAATGGAACAGAATAGAGAACCCAGAAATAAAGCCAAATACTTACAACCAGATGATCTTTGAAAAGGCATACAAAAGCATAAATTGGGGAAAGGACATCTCATTCAATAAATGGTGCTAGGAAATCTGGCAAGCCACATGTAGAAGAATGAAACTGGATTCCCATCTCTCACCTTATACAAAAATCAACTCAAGACTGATCAAAGACTTAAGTCTTAAACCTGAAACAATAAAAATTCTAAAAGATAATACTGGGCAAACACTTCTGGGCATTGGCCTACGAAAAGAATTCATGACTAAGACCCCAAAAGCAAATACAACAATAACAAAAATAAATGAATAAGACCTAATTAAACAAAAAAGCTTCTACCCAGCAAAAGAGATAGTCATCAGAGTAAACAGACAATCCTTGGAATAGGAGAATATATTTGCAAACTATGCATCTGAGAAAGGGCTAGTATGCAGAATCTATAAGGAACTTAAATGAATTAGAAAAAAGAAAACAAATAATCCATCAAAAAGTAGGCAAAAGACACGAATAGAAATTTCTCAAAAGAAGATATACAAATAGCCAAAAAATGTATGAAAAAATTCTCAACATCACTAATCATCAGGAAAATACAAATTAAAACCACAATGAGATACCACCTTACTCCTGCAAGAATGGCCATGATAAAACAGTCAAAAAACAATAGATGTTGGTGTGGATGTGGTGAAAAGGGCACACTTTTACACTACTGGTAGGAATATAAATTAGTACAACCTCTGTGGGAAACAGCATAGAGATCCCTTAAAGAACTAAAAGTAGATCTATCATTCGATCTAACAATCCCACTACTGGGTATCTACCCAAAAGTAAAGAAGATTATATGAAAAAGACACAGGCACAAGTATGTTCATAGCAGCACAATTCACAATTGCAAAGATATGGAACCAACCTAAGTACCCATTGACAAATGAGTAGGTAAAGAGAATGTGGTATATATACCATATATATACATGGTATGTATGTATAGACACCATATATATACATGGTATGTGTGTATAGACACCATATATATACATGGTATGTGTGTATAGACACCATATATACACATGGTATGTGTGTATAGACACTATACACATGGTATGTATGTATAGACACTATATATATACATGTGTGTATATATACACATACCATGGAATACTAGTCAGCCATAAAAAGGAATGAAATAAGGCCAGGTGTGGTAATCATGCCTGTAATCACAGCACTTTGGGAGGATGAGGCAGGTGCATCACGAGGTCAGGAGATCGAGACCATCCTGGCTAACACGGTGAAACCTCATCTCTACTAAAAATACAAAAAATTAGCCACACATGGTGGCAGGTGCCTGTAGTCCCAGCTACTTGGGAGGCTGAGGCAGGAGAATGGTGTGAACCCGGGAAGCGGAGCTTGTAGTGAGCGGAGATCACGCCACTGCACTCTAGCCTGTGCAACAGAGTGAAACTCTGTCTTGAAAAAAAAAACAAAGAAAAGAATGAAATAATGTATTCTGCAGTAACTTTTGCAGCAACTGGGATGAAGCTAGAGGCCATTATGCTAAGTGAAGTAACTCAGAAATGGAAAACCAAATACCATATGTTCTCACTTATACATGGGATCTAAGCTATGAGGATGCAAAGATATACACAGTGATGTAATGACATTGGGGACTCGGTGGAGAGGGGGAAGGGATAAAAGACTAACTATTGGGTACAGCATACACTGCTCAGGTGATGAGTGCACTAAAATCTCAGAACTCACTACTATAGAATTCATCCATGTAACCAAAAAAGACTTGTACCTCAAAAGCTATTGAAATAAAAAATAAACAAAATTTTAAAAGAATCAGTGAACTTGAAGACAGAATATTTGAAAATACATAGTCTAAGTAGAAATAATGAAAAAGAATACAAAGGAACAAAGATTGCCTTCAAGATACAGAAAATTACCTCAAAAGACCAAATGTAAGAATCACTGGTGTTCAAGAGGAGGTTGAGCAAGAACAGGGTTAGAAAACTTATTGAAAGACATAATAACAGAAAACTCTCCACACTTTGAGAAAGATATAAATATCAAGGTACCAGAAGGTCAGAGAACACCAAACCGATTTGATCCAAATAAGACTACCCCAAGGCATCTAATAATCAAACTCTCAAACGTCAAGGACAAAGAGAGGAGCCAAAGGTGGCAAAATAAAAGAATCAAATAACATATAAAGGAGCTCCAATTTGTTTGGCAATGGCCTTCTCTAAGGAGATCAGATAGGCCAGGAAAAAGCAGAATGGTAAGTTGAAAGTGCCGAAAAACTCTAAAAACTGCTATCAAAGTATACTGTATCCAGAAAAGCTATCCTTCAAATATGGAGACATAAAGTCCTTCACAGAAAAAAAAAAAGGTCAGAAAATTTAATACCACCAGACCCATCTTACTAGAACTATTATAGGGAATTATTCAGTCTGAAAGGAAAAGAAAAACACTAACATGCAAAAAACTATTTGAAGGTATAAAATCCAAGGTAAAAATTAAGCATATAGACAAACCCAGAATAATACTGTAATCGTGGTATGCAATCAATCCACTCACAACTCTAGTACAAAGCCTAAAATGCAAATCTAATTTTTTAAAAAAGACACAGCAACCTGTTAAGAGATAGGTAATATAAAAATATGTACTCGAATAAAAATTTATAAAAATATAATAATTATCTATAATATGCATAATGATATATATTGTTACTAATATAAAATGTAATATAATAATTATATATAAATTATGTAAATTGAGACAACAAAAAGTCAAAATGTGGGATGCAAGGAGCTAAAGTGTATTGTTTTCATTTTTTTATATTTGATTGTTTCTATTATTGTCTTTTTGATCTAAGATAAGCTGTCTTTTTAAAACAACTTGTTATATCTATAAGATGTTTTTTGTAAGCCTCATGATAACCACAATACAAAAACCTATAAAGATTCACTAAAAATTAAAAGCAAAAAGTTAAAACATACTACCAGAGAAAATCACTTACCCACAAAGTAAGGGAGCAAGAAAGGAAGAAAGAAAAAAAGGCGTTACAAAACAATCAGAAAACAAGCAACAAATAGCAGTAGTAAGTCCTTACTTATCCATAATAACACAGTGTAAAATGAACTCAAATCTCCAATTAAAAGGCATACTGTTGCTGAATGGATAAAGAAACAAGACCTAACTCTATCCTACCTGCAAGAAACCCACTTCACCTATAAGGACACATATAAACTGAAGGTGAAAGGATAGAAAAGATATTCCACGCAACAGGAAACCAAGAAAAAGCACAAATAGCTATATTTATGTCAGATAAAATAGACTACATGTGAAAGACTGTAAAGGGAGACAAAGATCACTATATAATAATAATGGGGTCAATACAGTAAGATGAACTAACAGTTATAAATATGTATGCACCTGGCTGGGTGCAGTGGCTCACGCCTGTAATCCTAGCATTTTTGGAGGCCAAGGCGAGAGGATCACCTGAGGTCAGGAGTTTGAGATCAGCTTGACCAACATGGTGAAACCCCGTATACAAAATCAGCCGGGTGTGGTGGCGTATGTCTGTAATCCCAGCTACTCAGAAGGCTGAGGCAGGAGACTAGCTTGAACACAGGAGGCAGAGGATGCAGTGAGCCAGGATTGGGCCATTGTACTCCAGCCTGGACAACAAGAGTGAAACTCCATCTCAAAAAAAACAAAAAACAAAACAAAACAAAAAAATAAATAAATATGCAACCAACAATGGAGCCCCCAAGAGTATAAAGCAAACACTAATAGATATAAAGGGAGAGATAGACTGCAATATTATTGAAGGGGATTTTAACACTCCATTGTCAGTAATGGTCAAATCATTCAAACAGAAAATCAACAAAAAAAAAAAACACTGAAATTAAACTGCGCACGAGATCAAAGTACCTAAGTGACATGTACAGAACATTTTACCCAGCTGCTGCAGAATATACATTCTTTTCATCAGTACCTGGAACATTCTGCAGAATAGACCATATCTCAAGTCATAAAACAAGTCTCAACAATTTTAAAAAAGCAGACATCATATGACAAGTCTTTTCTGTCCACAATGAAATAAAACTAGAAATCAGGCCAGGCACAGTGGCTCACGTCCATAATCCCAGAACTTTGGGAGGCCAAGGCAGACAGATCACTTGCGGTCGGGAGTTCAAGACCAGCCTAAGCAACAGGGTGAAACCCCGTCTCTACTAAAAATAAAAAAATTAGTTGGGTGTAATGGTGCATGCCTGTAGTCCCAGCTACTTGGGAGACTAAAGTGGGAGGATCGCTTGAACCTGGGAGGTAGAGGTTGCAATGAGCTGAGACTGCACCACCGCACTCCAGCCTGGGTGACAAAGTGAGACTCCATCTCAAAACAAAAATTTAAAAAAAGTAAATCAAACTAAATTTTTTTCATTTTTTATTTTTTGTGGAGACAGGGTCCCACTATATTGCCCAGGATGGTCTTGAACTCCTGGCCTCAAGCAATCCTCCTGCCTAAGCCTCTCAGAGTGCTGGGATTATAGACGTGAGCCACTGTGCTTGGTCTCCCATATGTTTTAATAAAGAAAATCATGACTGTGAATATACATTTGTCTAATAAGTCCTAATGTGTCTTTTCAATTATTAGTGTTTAAGAGAGTATTTCTTTTTATTTCCTAAAAGAGCTTCCAGAAAATAGTCATAATTTTTAAAGGGTAAAAAAAGTCACTTAACATTAAAATTTTTAATTAAGAAAGGTACTGCTAATTATGCATTAATGCTTTGAGTAGGACCACCATCTTTTCTGTAGCCTATTTCTTTTAATTAGTTGTAAAACCTTGGGCAAGTCATATTATCAATCTGGACATCAGTTTTCTAATTTTTAATGAATTACAGGTGGAGAAAAAAGACACATAAACAGTTGTATGATTTTTGTGCCAAAGGCAGTGGGGGCAGCTTATCTAAAGATGACATGAAATCTAGATGTCATAAAGAAAGCTTGTATTTCTTAGAAGCAAAATGAAAAAGTCTGTTTTGCTTTTTAGGAAAACAAGCAAAACTTCATCATAAACAATGTCAAATGTCAAATAACAACCTGGGAAACTATTTGCAATATTTATGCTATGTACTAATATTCCCTGTATATGAGGAGCTTAAAAGAATCTACAAAAGAATAAGAAAAAGACTAATATTCCAACGTGGAAAAATAGTTAAAATAACGGACAATTCAGAAAAGAAGAAATCCTAGGCCACAATTTAAAAAAATGC
>NW_012099087.1:576581-577707 GCF_000951045.1 Mandrillus leucophaeus
TGTCATTCACTACCAAATTAAATATTAATTAATGTGTGTCTGAATGACCATATGCCTCTTCCCTAGCACCAAGGAAGATAGCAAAAGTAAATTTTGTTTAATTCTTTTTTTTTTTTTTTGAGCTAGGTTCTCACTCTGTTGCCCAGGCTGGAGTGCCATGCAGTGGTGTGATCACAGCTCAATGCAAGCTCCAACTCCTGGGCTCAAATAATCTTCCCTCCTCAGCCTCCTGTGTAGCTGGGACTACAGGCACAAGTCACCACACCTGACTTTCCTTTTTTTTTTTTTGAGACGGGATTTCAACATGTTACCCAGGCTAGTCTTGAACTCCTGGGCTCAAGCGATCTGCCCATCTTGGCCTACCAATTACAGGCATGAGCCACCATGCCTAGCTTTTAATTCTTATAGTAGGAAATAATATTAAACTCGTACAGTAATAATAATTTGTTTTAATTCTTACAATAAGAAATGGACTTTGTTCCCTAGCAAGACTCATAAAGAGTTCCATTTCCAGGCACCAGAATGAGTGAAAAATGACCAAAACAGTCTTATCTAGGAAAATATCAAAAAGTGGACATGCCCCATATTTGGCCTAATATCTGGACATTGACAAAGAATCAATTGCAAAGTACAGAACAGAACTAGCAAACGGAATCCAGAAACACATAAAAAGAATTATACACCATGACTAAGTGGGATTTATCCCTGAAATGCAAGCTGGCTAATATCAGAAAATCAATTAATTTAATATACCATTATCATTAGAATAAGGAACAAAAATGACATAATTATATCAATACACGCAGAAAGAGCATTTGACAAAATCCCTTCAGGATAAAAACATTAAACAAACTAAGAATACAAAGGAACTTCTTCAGCCTGATAAAAGATGTGTGTTTTATCAGGCATCGGACTTCTCCCTCCTCAACCGCCTACAGTGTTAAGATTACAGGCGTGGGCATGGTGGCTCACTCCTGTAATCCCACCAATTTGGGAGGGTGAGGTGGGTGGATCACAAGGTCAGGAGATATGACCATCCTGGCTAACACGGTGAAACCCCATCTTTACTAAAAACACAAAAAATTAGCCAGGCGTGGTGGTGGGCGGCTGTAGTCCCAGCTACTGG
>NW_012099087.1:579247-581064 GCF_000951045.1 Mandrillus leucophaeus
ATAGGCTGGGCACAGTGTCTCATGTCTGTAATCCCAGCATTTTGGGAGGCTGAGGCGGGCAGATAACCTGAGGTCAGGAGTTTGAAACCAGCCTGGTCAACATGGTGAAACCCCGTCTCTAATAAAAACACAAAAAAATTAGCCAAGAGTGGTGGTGGACACCTGTAATCCCAGCTACTTGGGAGGCTGAGACCGGAGAATTGCTTGAGCCCAGAAGGCAAAGGTTGCAGTAAACTGAGATCACTCCACTGCACTCCAGCTTGGGTGACCCAGTGAGACTCTGTCCAAAAACAACAACAATAAATGCAACAAATCTGAGTTTGTATAAGTGTGATATCTTTTGTTACCTGTCAGATTGGCAATGACAAAGCAACATGCAATTGTAATGTGGTGGTCTGTTCACACACTGCTATAAAGAAACACCCGAAACTGGGTAATTTATAAAGGGAAGAGGTTTAATTGACTCACAGTTCGGCATGGCTGGGGAGACCTCAGAAAACTTACAATGATAGCAGAAGGGGAAGAGACATATCTTACATAGCAGCGGGTGAGAGACAGCCAGCAACAGTCGGGAAAACTGCCTTATAAAACCATCAGATCGGCCGGGCACCGTGGCTCTCGCCTGTAATCCCAGCACTTTGGGAGGCCGAGGCAGGCAGATCACGAGGTCAGGAGATCGAGACCATCCTGGCTAACACGGTGAAACCCCATCTTTACTAAAAACACAAAAAATTAGCCAGGCGTGGTGGTGGGCGGCTGTAGTCCCAGCTACTGGGGAGGCTGAGGCAGGAGAATGGTGTGAACCCGGGAGGCGGAGCTTGCAGTGAGCCCAGATCGCGCCACTGCACTCCAGGCTGGGCACAAAGCGAGACTCCCTCAAAAAACAAAACAAAACAAAACAAAAAACAAAAAACACCATCAGATCTCATGAGAACTCACTCTTACAAGAACAGCATGGGGGAAACAGCCCTATGATCCAATCACCTCCCTCGGTCAACACACGGGGATTACAAGTCCCTCCCTTGACATGTGGGGATTACAATTTGAGACGAGATTTGGGTGGGACCACAGAGCCAAACCGTATCAGGTGGGATGAAACAAAAGGGGAACCATTTTGTTTTAGGGAAAAGAGGTGCCATTATTTGTGAAAAGTTCTTTAAAACTTACTTGGGATTGGCAAGAAAAAAGAGTTAGATAAACTCCTCTACTTAAGAAATGATCAAGGATTTAGGGATGGAGCCGGGAGAATAAAATGTAAAGAGAATGGAGTAAAGCACTTTGTGGAAGGCTGGGGCCATGTTGGGAGAAATGGACATCACTATTCTTTTCAAAATGAAAGTCAAATATTCAATATTAAATTATTTTCTGTATGGTTCATCATTGATGTAATCTCTGACATCATCTCCTGAATTACTGCTATTAGTCAACTAACAACAATGCCATATGTGAGTGTTTTATCTGACAAGGCTACTAGTTGCTCTTAATAAAAGTGGACTATGGCTGAATTAAGCAAAAAGGGACTTATTAAAAGGAAATTGTTTGCTCATGGTGATCAAAAAGAAAAATAAAAGTAAAAAAATCTTGGCAGTGCCATGAATTACTAAGAGAGCTAGAGAACTAGGCTTGAGACTAAATAGCTGAATAAAACACCCTAAATCATGCCTCAAGCCTGATTCTGCTATGCAAACAGTATCGCTGTAGAAAGAAAGACCTTACTTTAGGTGTCATTCACTACCAAATTAAATATTAATTAATGTGTGTCTGAATGACCATATGCCTCTTCCCTAGCACCAAGGAAGATAGCAAAAGTAAATTTT
>NW_012099087.1:582249-635483 GCF_000951045.1 Mandrillus leucophaeus
AAAAAAAAAAAAGACATCTACGAAAAGCCACAACTAACATTATACTTAATGATGAAAGACTGAAAGCTTTCCTCCTAAGATCAAGAACAAGAAAAGAATGTCTGCTCTCACAACTTTTATTCAACATTGCATTGGAGGTTGTAGAAAGGGCAATTGGGCAAGAAAAAGAAGTAAAAGGCATTCAGATTGGAAAGAAAGAAGTAAAACTATATTTGTAGATGACACAATCTTGTATATAGAAAATTCTAAGGAATCCACTAAAACATCATTACAACTAATAAACAAGTTCAGCAAGGTTTCAGGCTACAAGATTGATATACAAAAATTAGTTATATTTCTATATGCTGCAATGAACAATCTGAAAATAAAAGTAAGAAAACTGATGCAATAGCATCAAAAAGTATAAAATAGTTGGGAATAAATTAAACCAAAAAACTGTAAAACTTATACCCTAAAAACTACAAAACATTGTTAAAATAAATTAAAGAAGAATTAAATAAATGAAAATGCACTCCAGGTGCTAGATTGAAAGACTTAATACTGTTAAAATGGCAATATTTCTCAGTTGATCTACAGATTCAACCTATCGTTGTCAAAATCCCAGTTAAATTTTTTATAGAAATTGACAAGCTGACCCTGAAATTTATATGGAAATTCTCTTGAATTTCCTTTAGAATAAGTTTGAATTTGCTTTAGAATAAGCAAAACAACCTTGAAAAAAAAAGGAGCAAAGTTGAAAGACTCACACTTCCCAATTCCAAAATTTACTACAAAACTACACTAGCCAAAATGGTAAGGTACTGGCATTAAAGATGGAAATAAAGAGCAATGGAAGAGAATTAAGGGTCTAGAAATAAACTCTCAAATTCATGGTCAACTGGTTTTTGACAAGGCTGTCATGACAATTCAATGGGGAAAGGATAATCTTTCCAGCAAATGATGCTGGTACAACTGCATATCCAGAAGCAAAAGAATAAAGTTGCATGTACACAAAATTTATGTATATACATAAGCAAAAACCAATGGATCAAAGGCCTAACTGTATGAGCTAAAACTATTAAATTCTTGGAAGAAAACATAGGCATAACTATAACTCTTTGTGACATTAGATGAGACAATAGTTTCTTAGATATGACACCAAAGCACACTCAAGGAAAGAAAAGAAAGGATAAATTGGGCATCATGAAAATTAAAAACATTTGTGTTTTGCAAAGGACACCATCAAGAAAGTGAAGACAATCCATAGAATGGGAGAAAATACTTGCAAACACACATCTAATAAGAGACTTGTATCTAGAATATGTTCAGAATTATTACAATTCAATAATAAAGAACCAAATAGCTCAATTAAAAGTGCACAAATGATCTAAGTGACATTCAAAGAAGATACACAAATGACCAATAAGCATATGAAAAGATGTTCAGCATCATTAGCTATGAGGGAAAGGCTAATTAAAACCACAATGAGATACCAATCCAGACTCAATGGAATGGCAATAACCAACAACACAGACTATTACAAGCATTGTTGAGGGCATGAAGAAATTGGAACTCTCATGCACTGCTGGCGGGAATGTCAAATGGTGCAGCTGCTTTGGAAAAGCAGTTTGGCAGTTCCTCAAAAGGTTAGACATAGAGTTACCATATGACATTTCACTCCTAGATATATACCCAATATATATACCTAGATATATAGAAAAACTTGTACATGAATGTTTATAACAGCATCATTCATAACAGCCAAAAAGTAGATACAACCCAAATGTTCATTAACTGATGAATGGATAAATAAAATGTGATATGTATATATAACAGACTATTATTCAACAATAGAAAAGAAGTACTACTAAATGCTATAAGATGAATGAATCCTGAAAACATTATGCTAAGTAAAAGAAGCCATGGCAAAAGCCCCCATACTTGACTATTCTATTTTTATATAATATCCACAAAGGGTAAATCCACCCAAAAAGTAGATTAGTGGTTGCCTAGGACTGGGGGGTTATGAGAAAATAGGGAGTGACTGGTGAGGTATATGGGGTTTTAGAGGGTGATGAAAAAAACATTGTGCAGGGCCCAGTGGCCCACCCCTGTAATCCCAACAATTTGGGAGGTTGAGGTCAGTGGTTTGCTTGAGCCCAGGAGTTGCTGAAACTCCATCTCTACCAAAAATACAAAAATTAGCTGGGCATGGTGGTGTGAACCTGTAGTCCCAGCTACTTGGGCGGTTGAGGTGGGAGGATCACTTGAGCCTGGGAGGTGGAGGTTGCAGTGAGCTGAGACTGGCCACTGCACTTCAGCCTGGGCAAACGAGTGAGACCCTGTCTCAAAAAACAAAAAGAAAAGAAAAGAAAAGAGAAAAACATGTTCTAAAATTGATTGTAGTAGTAGTTGCATGTCTCTGTGAATGTACTAAAAGCCACTGAAGTGTACACATTAAATATGTGAATTCTGTAGTGTATGAAGTATATCTCAATATAGCTGTTATTTTTAAAAAATGGAAAAGAGAAATCAATTAAAGTCAGAAATTAAAACCAGAAATTACTAGAAATAAAGTAAAATCCTGGAACTTTCAGAATCACATGAAGGACTCTACCCCAGGACACAGAATAGAAATTTTAAGAAAATCTTAACTAGCTTTTAAGGGAAGAGTGACTTGCATATGGAAGAGGACCACATTTGTCACAGTCCCCACTTAAGTGTTGCTGTAATGGAATACCTGAAGCTGGGTAATTTATACAGAAAATAGATTTAGTTGGTTCATGATTCTGGTGACTGGAAAGTTCAAGATTGGGCAGCTATATCTAGAGAGGGCCTCATACTGCTTCCTTACACTCAGGATAGAGAGTGGAAGGTGGGGCAGGTGTATGCAAAGAGGCCACATGGTAAGAGAAGAAGCAAGAGAGAGAAACTGAGGAACCCAGGCACTATTTAGCAAGCTGCTGTCTCTGATGTAAAATAATCCATTCCTGAGAAAGGAAGAACTCATTGCAGCCAGGAGGCATTCATGACAGTGGTGTCCCTGTAACCTAAACATCCCCAAGTAGGTCCCACCTCTGAACACTGCTGCCACATTAGGTATCAAATTTCAATATGAGTTTTGGCAAAATAATCACATCCAAACCATGGCAACATTATTGTTGGTGAACATATGAGGAAACTGGCACTCTCATGCCCTGTTGGTATATAGGTGAATTGGTACAATGTGCCGAATTTCTGCACATGTGGACCATCTGGCCTAACAAACCCACTGCAAAACATGAGTATACAAAGGTGTTCATCAGAATATTTTTAGTATTGAAAATTGAAGATACTCTGTGTTCATCTATAAGCAGTGCTTCTCAATCCCAGCTGACTTCATGCCCTTTTGATAATAAATACTTTGTAACACTCCCTTACAGTCCTGAAATGAAAGTCATAGGTACATACAACAAAATATACCTAACTGTAATGTGAAAAGGAATTTATAACAAAATATGCATTTCATCGTGTAAATAGTCAAAAAAAAAAAAAAGATGTATGTCTAAATTCATTGACATAGTGTTTAATTTATAAAAAAAAAAAGCAATTTGGATGGATTCAGTAGCTTATGCCTATAACCAAAGCACCTTGGGAGGCTGAGGAGGGAGGATTGCTTGACACCAGGAATTTAAGGTCAGCTTGGGCAACATAGCGATGCCCTGTCTGTACAACAAACAAACAAACAAACAAAAAACAATTAACCAGATGTGGTGGTGTGCCTATAGTCCCAGCTACTGGGGAGGCGGAGATGGGAGGGTCATTTGATCCCATGAGTTGGAGGCTGCAGTGAGTTTGATTATGCCACGGCACTCCTGCCTGGGTGACAGAGCAAGACCCCGTCTCTATAAACAAAGTAAATAATAAATAAAAAACAAAATTTTAAAAAAGCAGCAATTACAGACGTAGTTCTCTTTGTATAAATATATAGTAAAAGGTCTAAAAGAATGCTCACTAGGATATTGATGAATCGACAAATTGTCTCCAGTTATGGGATTTGGAAAGATTTTTATTTTCTTATGCATTTCAATGTTTGAATTTCCTTGCCTTTGTAAAAATAAAAAAGTTTGCATCAAGTCCCATTTGAAGATCACAACACAGATCTCTATGGTTATGGAGCAAGGTCATGCCATCTGCAGTGCAGACTTAAACCCCTTTGGTAAAATAGTTCCTGGCCTTTTCCAAGTGGCTGTTGAAGATGTTGAAGGGGCAGGTTCTGGTAATCGGATGGCCTAGGCCTTATCCTGAGTTGCCTGGTGGTCATAATGGCCAGGCAGGTACCGCTGGGCAGGAAGCTGGAGGTCCTGCACTGCAAGGACATCAGCATTTTTGTCAACTTCTACAGGAACAAGTTTCAGTATCTAACCTTCCACAAGACCATGAGCACCAACTCTCTCTTTAGACCCTACCACTTCTGAGTCTCTTCCACTTTCGGGCACCTAACTGCATCTTTTGGCTGAACCATGAGTGGCATATTGCCCCATAAAACCAAGTGAGGCCTGGCCACCTTGGACCACCTCAAGGTATTTGATGGGATCCACACTCCCTGTGCCCCGCCCTTTGCAAAAGTGGATGGTGATTTCTGCTCTACTCAGGGTTGTGCACCTGAGGCCCACACAGAAGTTTGCCTACCTGGGGCGCCTGGTTCATAAATTTGCCTGGAAGTACCAAGCAGTGACAGTCATTCTGGAGGAGAAGAGGAAGGAGAAAGTCAAGATCCATTAGGAGAAAGAATGGGGAGGGGCAAAGGGGGAAGGAGCAGTTTATGAGGCTGCAGAAACAGGCTGAGAAGAATGTGAAGAAGAGTATCGACAGATACACAGAGGTACTCAAGACCCATGGACTCCTGGTCCGAACCCAATAAAGAGTATTTATTCCTCACTCTTGGCCTAGCCTGCCCTTTTTCCGTTGCTGCCCTAGTTTTTGGGGGAACCCAAACGTGACAGTTCTGATGTCCAAGTGCCACAGGCAATCACTAAGGAGTGGCCTGAAAGACAGCAGTGAGGGGAATACCTGTAAGTGGGCAGAGCTTTGGTTTATGGCTCAAAGTAAAGTTATACATTAATTTATGGGCACTAGCAAAAGGCTTCCTGTTTGGTCACGGGCTGGAAGGACAAATATTGGGGATAAAGAGGTCTGGGAAAGAGGCATGTGGATGACCCTATAAAATGGACATGAAATGTGAAGATCTTTGCTTCATGTGTTAATACCCAACAGAGAGAATCCATCAAAGAAGCACTAGATAACCATAAGGAACGATGTCCGGGCCAGATGACATCAGCCAGTCTCTGCCATTGGCTACACTAGTATTGGCCCAATAGGTAGCCATAGGTGCAGAGATGGAGGTTATACATGGGCCTAATAGCATGGCTCCCAATTAACAAGGCTGATCTAGCTACCACCACTGTCAAATGTCCAATTTACCAGCAACAGAGGCCAATGCTTGGCCCCCAAGGCAGCACCATTCCTTCAGCAGACCTACGAGCTATTTGGTGACAAGTTGTCTACACAGGACCCATTCCATCCTGGAAGTAGTATCAATTTATCTTTATTGGAACTGAAACATATTCCAAGTTGGATCTCCTGCCTGAAGGGTCTCAGGTAGTACCACTGAGGGCTTAAAGTGTTTGATCCACTGACCTAGGATTTGGTACAGCAGTGAGCACAGGACCATGGGCTCCACTGGTCCTACTATATACTACACCACCTAGAAACTGGTACTGATTGAGCACTGGGATGACCTGTTAGAGGTTCAGCTGGGGTGCTAGGTTGCAAAGGATACCCTGTGAGGAGGCACCATACCTCAGGACTCAGTGTACACTCTAAACTGATATTCTCAAATGTGAGAATACAAGAATCCAGGAGCTAAAGAGTAGAAATAGGAATCTCTCTGTATATTATGATTCCCAGAGATTTGCTTAGGGAAGTCGCACCTTCTTTCTCCTTAACTTAGAGATTTCGGCTACCAGAGAGAAAATGTTTCCACTAGCGGACACAACAAGAGTCCCATGGAGTGGAGTGTAAGCTGCTGCCTGGTCATTTTAGACTTCTCATTCCAAGAAACAAGGAGACAAGGAGAGGAGTCACCATTCTGGCAAGGGTAATTGATCCTGATTTCAGTAGGGTAGCTGTTCCACAAAAGGGATACGAAAGAATATGTTTGATACCCAAGTGACCCATTTGTGTTTCTCTTGGTTTTTGCTTGCCCAATTTACATGGTCCATGGAAAAGTGTAGCAGCTACAACCTGAGAAGAATTTGGTGATGAAGGACTTGGGCCCCTCACTGAAGAGGGTTTGAGTTATTCCACCAGGTAAGCTACTGTCTTAGTGTGTTTGGGCTGGTATAATAAGTATCACAAATTACATGGCCTATAACAACAGAGTTATTTCTTGTAGTTCTGTAACCTGTAAAATGCAAGATCAAGGTACAAGCAAATTTAGTGTTTAATGAGGGCCCACTTCCTGGTACCTTCTTGCTGTGTCTTCACATGGTGGAAGAGGCAAGGCAGGTGTCTGGGACCTCTTTTATAAAGGCACTAATTGTATTCACGAGGGCTCTGTCTTCATGACCTAATCACTTCCAAATCACCCACCTAATACTATCACATTGGTGACTAGTTTCAACATACAAATTCTGGGGATACCCAAACATTCAGTCCATAGCAGCTACCTAGACCAGCAGAGAGTGAGGGGAATCTAGAATGGGTAGTGGAGGAAGGAAATTACTGCACCAATTATGGCCCCAAGAGCAGCTTTCGAGGCTGTAATTAATCCCACCAACCTTCCTCTAGTAAGTTTCTCCAGTTTCTTGGAAGCCCCACAGAATTTTGGAAGAGCTGCTCCTAGATCTTATATTCATAGAGGTAGACAGTAGCGGATATCATGCGTGGTGTACTACAGATTTCCCCCAATTCAGGAATGAAGCAGTCATTCCACCAGATGCTGAAAGTGTTCAAGGCTGACAACTCTCAACTGAATCCTTCACCATCACTTACCCTCTGCTGAAGAGGGCCTTCTCACCTTTCTGGGTACAGCCAAAATGATTGGTCAATGAGATGGCATAAAGTCTTCAGAATTCCCTGTAGGAATGGCTGAGGCCTCTGTTGGACTTCACTGCAGGTCAACTTCTTCCTTTGCCTAAGCCTGCTTTCTTTACTTGCTCTACAGGTGGATCCTAAGAGCACCCACCAATGAAATATCTGCACTCTAATCTTTATCTCAAAATATTTCCCACGGAATTTGACCTGTGACAGTTTCCTTTCCCCACATATCCCTTAACTGTGAAGACCCTTAATATTGTAAATTTTTAAAAAATCAAAATTGCTTAAATAATGAAGGAGACTTATTGGCTTACATAACTAGACAGGTATCAGGATTTATTTGATCAGGGGCTTACTAATTTCAACAAGAACCTAGTTTTGCTCCACCTCCTTTCTGGGCCTTCCACAGAGGCAGCATTATTCCAAAGCTAGGCTAGTTCATGATAACAGAGTAGCTACAGTAATTTCAGGTTTAAATTCTCACCTCTCATCATCCAAACAGGAAGAGAGCACGCTTTTAGTAGCTTTATCTGAAGAACAAGGAAGTCTTTCTCAGTCACCAGCTCTTCAAGTGTTAGTGACACAAATTGGCCAAAGGAATGTTTGGGTTTCCTAAACTATCCACTGTAGCAAGAAGTATAGGATTACCTTGAATGGTCTGAAATAGTCGGGGCTGCTTCCTGGAATTGGTGTTGTGTTTTCATCTTTGCCCCCAACAATCACATGACTACTACACAAGGGGTTAGAATGGAAGTGATGTTGTGGAGGCAAAGTCTATTGGTTTGTTAGGGCTGCCATAAGGAAAAAAAAAAAAATCACAGACTAAGAGGCTTCAACAAACAGAAATTTATTCTCTCACAGTTCTGGAGGCTTGAAGGCCAAGATCAAGGTGTTGGCAGGAGTGCTTCTTCAGAACCCTCTCTACTTAACTTGTAGATGGCTGTCTTGTCTCTGTTTTTATGGTCTTCCTTCTGTGTGCACACATGTCTGTGTCTGTATCCCCTCTTCCTATAAGGACATCAGTCATATTGGATTGAGGCCTACCCTAAAGAGCTCATTTTAAAACAGTCACCTCTTTAAAGACCTTATATACAATATGGTTATGTTCTCAGTTACTGGGAGTTAGGACTTCAACACATGAATTTCAGGGGACACATTTCAGTCCGTAACACAAACCCAACATCAGCATCAATTACATATTATGTTCATCTGCTTGACTGCTGCACTAAATTGTAATTTCTTTAAGGGCAGGGACAACATCCCTCGTGTAGAGCCCAGTACACAGTAGGTACTCAATATGAGATAATTGCTTGTTGAGGACTATAAAGAGTTCATTGTAGGCCAGGGGTGCTGGCTCACACCTATAATTCCAGCATTTTGGGAGGTCAAGGCAGGTGGATCACCTGAGGTCAGGAGTTTGAGACCAGCCTGGCTAACTAATAGCAAAACCCCGACTCTACTAAATATACAAAAATTAGCTGGGCATGGTGGTGATGCCTGTAGTCCCAGCTACTTGGGAGGCTGAGGCAGGGAGAATTGCTTGAACCAGGGAGGCAGAGGAGGTTGCAGTGAGCCGAGATTGCGCCACTGCACTCCAGCCTGGGTGACAGAGCAAGACTCCTTCTCAAAAAAACCAAAACCAAAACAAAACAAAACAAGAGTTCAGTGTATTTGGCACTTACGAGGTTACAGTGACTTTTTCCAGGTCAGACTTCACAATATAAAAATTAAAACCTTATGACAAAAGCTACCATGGGCAAAGTCCAAAGATGATTATGAAAAAAAAATAGTACCTGCACATATGGAACACCAGGAGTTAAGAGTTGTAATACACAAGGGATCATATAGATAGATCAGAAAAGGATGAAAACTCAACAGAAAATACGACGACTATGAACAGTCCAAAAATATGAAAAGAATTCAACTCCACTAGCAGTCAGCAAAAAGCGAATTGAAACAACAGTGAAATAGCATTTAATGCCTATCAGACTGACAAAAATTTAAGATTCATGCGTTAGTCCTGGCAAGGGTGTGGGAAATGGGTTTGTTCTACATTTAGATTGGAATATGAACTAAAATAATTCTAGCGGTAGAGGTAATCTGGCAGTGTGTCAGTCATAACAGCATTGGTCACAAGTAACAGCAAACCCAACTCAAAAAAGTTACTTATTAAGTCACATAATTGAAAGTCTACACACAGCCCTATTTAGGTTACCTAAATGGTATCATTAGAACCTAGTCTCTTTTCATGTCTTACTTTTGTCCTCTGAGGAGAAGTCATTCTCAGTAAGGGTCTCTTTTTGTGAAGGGAGGTTACATATTCCCATCGACAAGTCCAGCACAGAACAAACGTCTCTGATCTAATTCTGCTTGGCTTGAATTGATTCATGTGCCTATCCCTGAACTACAGAACATTAAAACTAGTGGGGTACTACATTCTTATTAGCCAGTCCTGAGTCAAAGTCCAATGTAGAAGCCAACGGAGGACCCAATTCCACTTGTAACCTACAGATTGAGAGGAAGAAGACTAATTCATCTGAAAACTGTTATGGAAAAAACCCAACAAAACAACAAAACATAAAACCCACAACCCTCTACAGGCAGTATCTATTAAAATATATTTTTAAAGGCACATATTTATGGTTTTGACACTTTTAGGATCAATTCTATACAAAAATGCATAATTTTAAAAAGATATACATATAAGGATATTTATTCCAGCATCACTTGTAATGACACAAAATCTATAAATCTGTGTTATCTATCAATACAGAAATAGTTTCAAAAATTATGGTACAACAGGCCAAGTATGGTGGCTCACATCTGTAATCCCAGTGCTTTGGGAAGCTAAGGCAGGAGGATCACTTGAGGCCAGGAGCTGGACACCAGCCTGGGCAACATTGCAAGACCCTGTTTCTACCAAAAGTTAAAAAAAAAAAAAAAAAATTAGCCAGGCATGGTGGCTCATGCCTGTAGTCCCAGCTACTGGCAAAGTTGAGTCCAGGAATTCAAGGCTGCTGCAGTCAGCTATGATCACTCCTGGGTGATGATACAGAAAGATCCCTCCCCCCCAAAAAATGGTACATTAATACTATAAAATATTATGCAGCTAGTTAAAAGAATGAGCTGAATATTTATAATTAACTATTGAGTTAGAAAATGTGCAGAAAAACATACATAGTGTGATTATTTGTAAAAATAAAAATAAAAACCTATGTGTTTCTAAAACACATTAGAAAAAGTATTGAGAGAAACGCCAATCTTTTAACATTGGTATTGTCTAGGACTGGGATAGGGAGAAGAAAATGATCTTTTTCTTTATATACTTCTGAATATATTCTATATAGTTCTGTGTGGTTAGAATTGTTAAAATTAATGCGTATTACCTTTTAAAAAGAGTAAATAGAAACTGAAATGAAGAAGCAGTCTTAGAATTTAAATTGTGTTTAAACCTGGAGGAAAGAGACATAAGATAGTCTTCAGTAAAGGAGACATTAAACCTATCGAAGACCAACTCACTCACGGAGCCACATCCTGAGGGGACAGAAGGGAGCTGTTTCAGATCAGAGTCCCAATGTACAAGGGCTGTGATGGTTTCACTGTTCCACAGGGAAATGTAAACAAACAGAATAGTATTACATAACATTTAGTTTTTTTGGCTTGAAAATGCATTTCTTTCTTTCTTTTTTTGAGACGGAATCTCGCTCTGTTGCCCAGGCTGGAGTGCAGTGACCGGATCTCGGCTCACTGCAACCTCTGCCTCTTGGGTTCAAGCGATTTTCCTGTCTCAGCCTCCTAAGTAGCTGGGACTACAGGTGCCCGCCACCTCGCCCGGCTAATTTTTTGTATTTTTTAGTAGAGACGGGGTTTCACCGTGTTAGCCAGGATGGTCTCCATCTCCTGATCTCGTGATCCGGAAAATGCATTTCTTTTAAAGAAATCATGGTGACAAAAGATGGAAGAGCTTCACAAATATATACTGTTACTTGTCAAGATTAAAAAGATACCAGCCCTATATCTGCTTTCAAATTGTTAGAAATGTGAATGGCCTATAAAGCAAGTCTGAAAAAAACAGATCTATGGCACAAGTAGAAAGCTAAGCCATGCCTAGTGTTCCATTATTGGAACGCTAAGCATGTGGGAGTTATATCCTACTGCTCAAGGTCATCGCCTAGGTCTGATTGCAAAAATTCAAAAAATTGCAGCCAGGCGTGGTGGCTCACGCCTGTAATCCCAGTACTTTGGAGGCCAAGGCAGGCGGATCACGAGGTCAGGAGATCGAGACCATCCTGGCTAACATGGTGAAACTCCGAGGCTACTAAAAATACAAAAAATTAGTAGGGCATCGTGGCGGGAGCCTGTAGTCCCAGCTACTCGGGAGGCTGAGGAAGGAGAATGGCGTGAACCTGGGAGGCGGAGGTTGCAGTGAGCCCTGAACGCGCCACTGCACTCCAGCCTGAGCGACAGAGTGAGACTCGGTTTCAAAAAAAAATTGCAACCTCAGGCATAAATGGGTTAAACAAGAGAATAGATAGTTCTTCCTCTGTGACAGAGGAAGACAACTAGGCATGGATGTACACAGTTGTAGACAGACTGTTGGTAGAGGGAAAGAAGTTGAGGAGTTTCTCTCTTACAATGACTGGTGAGATCATTTGCTGGGTTCAGGGTTAAGGGGCTCAGCAGCAGTGGCTGTGAGGCTGAGACTTGAGGGGAGTGATAAACATGTAGAAGAGGTGCTGTCGGGGATAGAAGACCAACCTGAGAGTGTACTAGAGTCTTCAAATTTAGATATACCTGTCTGTATTTGGTTTGGGTTACCAGCCCTTTAATGAAATTGTCTTTGGTTCCTGTATTAGGGTTCTCCAAAGAGAGTTCTTCGTCTCAAAAAAAAAAAAAAAAAATTATGGTACATTAATTCTACATAATATTATGCAGCTAGTTAAAAGAATGAGCTATTTATAATTAACTGTTGAGTTAGAAAGAGTTGAAGAAAAATATATATGGTGTGATTATTTGTAAATACACAAATGAAAACTTCCATGTGTTTTAAAACGTTAGAAAAAGTATTGAGAGAAACTTCAATCTGTTAAGATTGGTTTTGTCTAGAACTGGGATATGGAGAAGAAAACAATCTTTTTCTTTACATACTTCTGAGTATATTTTACATACTTCTGTGTTGTTTGAATTGTTAAAATGAATGCCTACTACCTTTAAAAAAGAGTAAATATAAACTGAAAAGAAGAAGTACTCTTAGAATGTAAACTATTTTTAGATCTGAGGCAAACAGAACTAATAGGATATATAGATACATGAGAGGGGATTTATTACGGGAATTGGCTCCTGTGATTATGGAGGCTAACAAGTCCCACAACAGGCTATTTGCAAGCTGGAGATGCTGGTATGCTGGGAGTGTGGCTCAGTCCAAGTCTGAAGACCTGATGGTGGGGGTGCTGGTGTTAAGCACTGGAGCCCAAAGGCCAGAGAGCCTGGCGTTTTGGTGTCCAAGGCCAGGAGAAGAGTGTATCCCAGTTCCAGAAGACAGACCGTTTTTGTTCTACCCAGGCTCCCAGCTGATTGGATAGTGCCTGCCCACATTGAGGGTGGATCCTTCCCTTTTAGTCCACTCAGACTCACATGCCAATCTCCTCTGTAAACACCCTCACTGACATACCCAAAAATAATGCTTTACCAATTCTCTAGGTATTCCTAATCCAGTCAAGTTGACATCTAAAATTAACCATCACAGTTTCCTTTCTATGTTCTCCTTCTTTTATTCCATCTCCCTCCCCAGGCTTTGTTTTTATTATTTTATATTCTTTTTATATTTATATTCTTCCTTAGTTTGTTTTTTGCTTTCTATTTTCTTTCAAGGAATGCAATTTTGTTTTTGTACATATTTGAAACCACTATACTGTCTGAGACACTGTATTCATTTATATACATTCTCAAAGCACCTCCCAAATAGATGTCCAATTAATTGTTGCTGAAATAAATTTAATTCCACATAGAAAATAATTGGATAGTATCATCCTGATTAAAACACTTCATAGTTGTGACATGAAATAACTATTCTTCTTCTTATTATTGGAGACAGGGTCTTACTCTGTTGCCCAGCCTGGAGTGAGGTGGCATGATCATGGTTCACTGCAGCCTCAACCTCCTGGGCTCAAACGATTCTCCCACCTCAGCCTCCCAAGTAGCTGGACTACAGGTGTGTGCCACCATGCCGGGTCACCATTAGGTTTTTAAAAAATTCCTGCAACCTATTTTTTCCTCACATGGATATTGTATATTTGGTCATGTTTTCCTTATATGAATTTTAAAATTTATATCACTCCTTTCTTTTTTTGAGACAGAGTCTTGCTCTGTCATCCAGGCTGGAGTGCAGTGGCGTGATTACAGCTCACTGCATCCCTGACCTCCCAGGCTCAAGCAATCCTTCCAGTGCGCACCACTACAGCTGGTGTTTTTTTATTTTTAGTAGAAACTAGGTCTCACTATGTTGCCCAGGCAGTATATTCTTTGAATTCACACATTTTTATTGCCATAAAAATGCCAGAGATCATTAAAATAAAAATATCCTCTCTTATAGAAACTAAGGACCAAAAAGTTAGGTGGTTTGTTCAAAACTGAAAAGGTGTTAAGTGACAGTATTAGAACCATACTTTTTCTTTTTCGTTTTTTTGAGATGGAGTCTCACTCTGTCGCCCAGGCTGGAGTGCAGTGGCGCCGTCTCGACTCACTGCAACCTCCACCTCCCAAGTTCAAGTGATTCTCCTGCCTCAGCCTCCTGAGTAGCTGGTAGCTGGGATTACAGGCATATGCCACCACGCCTGGCTAATTTTTGTATTTTCAGTAGAGATGGGGTTTCACCATGTTGGCCAGTCTGGTCTTGAACTCCTGACCTCAAGTGATCCACCCACCTCAGCCTCCCAAGTGCTGGAATTACAGGTGTGAGCCACCACGCCTGGCCAGAACCATGTTTTTCAATCCAGTATATTTATACCATGATTTCCTCCCTTAATTTGATTTTTATACTGTATTTTATTCATAACAGTTAAATTAAAACAGCAGTTATTTCTGAAAAAGCTCCATCAAAATTAATACGTTGATTACCCATTTTTAAAGGTGCCATTGTAGGTTTCTGTTGCTATGTGACAGGATTGATATTTTAAGTGCCTGGTAAAGTGCAACACACCAAGTGGACATTCAGTTGAAGGCTGTTTTATGATGCGTATCATTTGTGCTTTTTATGGTTAAAATCAAATCTAAAATGTTGACAACAATGGTTGGTATATCAACTTTACTCTTCCATTTTATAGCTCATCTTTTATATTTAGAACTCTGTACCTCTTCATTAAATTGTACATTTAAAAAATATGAAAACATCAGAGAGAATAATAAATCTTTACGTCCAAACCTAATGATGCTACTGCTGCATACGGAGAAATACACATGATCTTTTCTCTGGGAAGAATGGCCTATTGCAAACCACCACTCTCTTCTATTTGCACATGAAGGTAGAAACCACAGTGGCATTAAGAGCATTTTTCCTTAAGACATGCTCACATGATATCTAGGAGGCCACTGGTAAGAACGTTAAAACTTAGTCTCTGCTAGGAAATAAATACATCAAAAGATTTGGTATTTTTTAGTTTTGATGAAACCATACTGTTATCATCAATTTAAAATAGTTTTCTATTTGGCAGATTTTATCATTTGGGCTTTAATTAAATTTTGAGAAAAAACACTTTCCTAAAACAAAACTGAGATTTTTAAAAAATATAAAACATACGCAGAAGCATGTTGCACCAGGAGTCCATATCAGGAGTTACACTCCTAGAGGCAGGACTCACACTCCTAGAGGCAGGACTCTCTAGAGTGAGTCCTAGAGATTGTATACATAGCAAAGCTACACCCTTATTCTGTTGGATGGCTCAGAAGTGTTGATCGGGTTATATCTTTCTACACTAATTTTCACTATTTCTCTTAACAATCATCCTTTATAATCATTCTTTATATCCAAATAGTATATATCCTGTACTATTTGCTCTGATTTTGACAGGGAAAGGTCCTTCATAAGAATTTTGTTCTTCCATGAGAAGAAAGCATTTTAATGTCTCTAGCTCATTTTTCCCTCAAATATCCCAAATACAGTAAAGCCATCTAAATTCCCTAACCCCATATCAAAAACAGTACACTGAAAAACTCCAAAGACTTTGACAGCGACAAGGCTGCCATTCATGTGTTCCTTCAGCAAGTGCCAGACGCTGTTATGAAAGTGATAAGACACTGTCCCAATTCTCACAGTGTGAGGCAGTGAGCAGACTCAACAGAATGCACAGGATGAGAGTGCCAGAAAAGCGACGTCCTCAGGGCGGGAGCAGGGGACGCGGCAACGTAGTCTGCGAGAATGCGGGAAGGCGGCAGCGAAGCGGCCGGTAGGCAGGGCCGCGACAAAGTGGGGAGGAAACTCATCCCGGGCAGGCGTCAGCGTGGCTGGGAGAGCGCAGCGCGCGCGGACAGAACGGGGGCAGGCGACAGGAAAAGGTGTGAACGCGCGGCTGAAAGCGACTGGGACCTGGGTGATCCGCGCGCAGGGAGCAGAGCTTAGTCCTGCGGAAGCCGCAAGCAGGACAAGGGCGTGGGTGGGAGGACTGGAAGGTCAGCTGGTAGATGGGGGACACTGAGGGCGGACAGAGCAACTGGAAGCTTGCTGCAATCGACAAGAGAAACTAGGAGGTTAAAGAGTCACTGGTTTTGAAAAAGTCAAAATACTTCCGAGGTAAAACAAAACATTTAACAACCCGCCGAGGAAAAAAGTGGAGGCTGGCACACACGTCACTAACCACAACGTGGAGGTCTTTAAAGTAAATCATGATAAAGTTTTTGTTGTTGTTGCTTGAGACAGGGTCTCGCTCTGTCGCCCAGGCTGGAGTGCAGTGGAACGATCTCGGCTCACTGCAACCTCAGCCTCCCGGGTTCAAGCGATTCTCCCACCTCAACCTCCCGAACGAGGGCTTAATACGTTGCTGAAGCTGGTCTCGAACTCCTGGGTTCAAGGGATCCGTCAGCCTCGGCCTCCCAAAGTGCTGGGATTACCGGCGTAAAAGACCGCGCACCTGGTCCAAATTTAATTTTGTGATGTGGGGTTAAGACAGGGGAAAGCCCCTAGGCTCAGGGAGTCAGGGGGGAAAGCTCTCCCTCCGGCATCTAAAAAAATGCCCACCAGAAAGGAGGAAAAGTGGGCTTCTAAGTTACCTACTCTTCACCCCACTGGCTGCATTTCAGGTGGGCAGCGCCGCCAGGTGAACACTCAATCCACCGCAAACATACGAACACTCTTTTCAATATCAGATTACCATAAAGATAGAGGAACACACCCTGAGCAAAATCCTTCCTGTCCAGTCACCTTAAAGCCTCTTTCATTGTTCTCCGCGACGCAGCCTGTAAAACTGCCAAAGGAGCGCTGAGGCCAAAGTCCACGCGCTGCGCAGGCGCACCATCCGCAGCGTTGGCGAAAGGCGGGGCAGGAAGGACGTTTCCCAGAAGGCCCCTCCATCGCAGCTGCCCTTCCTCCCGCTCACAGGCCGCGCGACGTGACTCCACCCACCACGCTTCTCGGTCGCAAACAGCAGTTTGCCAGCGCCCCCCTGCGGCCCGGCTGGGCACTGCGAACATGCACTCAGGGCCAGAGCGAGAGAGTAGGCCAAGCGCGGCGAGTCCGGCAGCCGCCGTCGTCACCTTAGCGCGCCGACAGTGAGCCAAGCGAGCGAGGGAAGGGAGGAGGAGGGAGACGCGCGGGGAGGGGAGGGGAAGGGAGGGGAGGGAGGAGGCTAGACAAGGCGGGGGAAGGGGGAGTAGCGGTGGCGCAAGTCGCGCGGAGCAGCGCAACCCGGGTCGCTCCCTGCTTCGCCGCCGCCTCCGGACCGAGCCAGCGGAGTCAGTGTCCCAGAGACCCTATAACACCACAAAGCGGACGAAGGAGTCCATGTTGGGGAACTTGTTGGCGGAGTGACTGGGACCTGGGAACCTGCTGTGTGGCCGCGGCCGGACCGAGCGCCTCGACCTCGGCCTGAGGTAAACACTGGTCGACCCGCGGGGTGGATGGGCTTGGGCAGCTGTCTGGGCTAGACGAGGGTTAGCGGCCGGCGCAGGGCACTGGAGCGGGCCTAGGGCGACGGGAGGGCTGACAAAGTTTCGGAATCTCGCGCGGCCCGTGCGACGTCGTGCGCTGGGAGGAAAGTTGGAGCTGCCTCTCGAGGTGGGGGAGGCTGCGGCCGGGAGGGCCGCTTGCCCTCTCGCTGCCCCGCGAGGGAGGCCCGGCCCGACCCTGGGCCGCCGCCGCCTCTCTGTCGCACTCCGTCCCATTTCCTCCTTGTGGCCTACGCGCCTCCCGCCGCCTTAGCCGGCGAAGCCCGTCCCCGCCCGGGTGCAGGGTCCTACGGGGGGACAAGGGGCTCCACGCCAGAACCGCCGCAGACGCCCTCCTCCCTGCGGTGGAAACGTGTCCTGCTGAGCTTCCGGGCGCTCCCGACCGCGGGGTGGGCTTTTCTTGGGAGACTTTGGTCGCGAGCGTCCAAGCCCGCTAGTGAAACCAAACTTTACTACGCCGTGACCTCTCGTGTGCGCGAATGGGGAAGAGCCGGCGCTTCTAAGCATCAGCCTTTTTCACTCCGTGATCTGAACTTCAAACTACTCACCCACCCCCAATGTTTTAAATTCGCTACCTGGGCTGACAACTACGGGGCCGGGAGATATAAATTTAGCCTAATCGGTCGCCCCTCCTCAGACTTAGGAATTTTGAACCATTAGAAAGATTTCTTACAGATGGCTGGCGGTCTTGCCACCAACACGTATTTTGGAGTATTGTTTCAAAAGTAGACGCTCGATTTAGAGTACTAGATTTAGACATTCACAGATTCAAATATTGAATTTTGAAATACCTTCAATATATTTCCGTACTGTATTACATACAGTGTCTACTAGCTGACTGTTGTTCATTCATTTTGGGTTACATTTTGGCTAACACGCCACCACTGACCTAAGATACGTAAGCAAAACTGCTGAAAAATGTTTTTAATGCTTTGTGTAGTAGATGCTGATGTTACATTTTCTCCGCTTTGGGAATTTCCCCCGAAATCTGGGAAAAGTATATTAATAAATGCATTATTTTTTCGTTTTAAAAAGAAAAATTAATTTCTACGTATCACTACCTGCCTCAGCAGCAGAATATCAGGGCAGTACATTTTAAAATAACGGTTTTTGTATTTTATTAGTAATTGTATTAAAATTTTGACATGTAATCAAGTCTGTTTCTAAACAATTGCTTTCTCTTTCCTGTTTCTTTGGCAGTTGGCTTGATCATCTCACTATTTTGGTCAAAAGATGCAAGAAAAAAGTTCATGGGCCTTTTGTTTTTGTTGTTTTAACTCGGTGGGCAAGAGAAATGAAATCTTGAAACTGTCTTTGGATTTCTTGTGTTCTATATTATCCTATCGGATAATCTGAATGTACATTTTTTATGCAATGTGAGTTTTTTAAAAATAGTAGTTCTTAGGGTAGCTGTATTTTAGCTGTATTTTTTGGTGCTTGCAAAGTATTTTTTGGTGCTTGCAAATATTTTAACAGTCATTCAGTTTTTCACATTCAGATAGTGAACTTTTTGCCTGAGAGTTTGAGTACATTTTAAGATTTCATTGGGGTAAAATTTGAATGTTTGCTTACTGTAAGTATACTCATGCTTTAAAGACATTCTTCAGTATAAAGGGGAAGAAAACTGTAGAAGAAAATTTAAAGTTTCTAAATATGTTGCCTGAAAACATGTCATGGAGGATATATTACGGAGAGTTTTTTTACTTTTTCTGTTAATACCTTCGTGTGGTAATGGGGCCAGTGTGTTAAGATCAAAACTTTTCAGGAGTTACTTAGCTCCCTATCGTCGTTTGGCACCAGCTAGGGCTTAGACAGTTTTCTTGAAAACCTGTGCTTTTATTCACAGAGATAGGATGAATCAGTGCAGTTACATGATACTGTTGATTCATCATCAATAACATCTTTTAGTAATCAGAAAGTGCAGTATTATACTACCCATCAACTTAATACTGAACTTTTAAAGTATATCGGAGATAGTCGTAGCATCTTAAAGAGAGTAGCAGGCATAAAAGTAATAAAAGGGAAGTCAACTGTAGATTAATTTTCATTGTAACTTCCCTTTAGCAAACCCTGCTATCACCTGCTCTTGTCTTTTAATGATGTAAATTGTACCTTGACAAGGTTTACCTTGCCCAGTGAAATAAACTTAAAATCCAGATTTTTAATTATAGTCTGTCCCCCAAAATAAATTAATAGCCTTGCACCTTGTCTTGCTTCTGAGCAGTAATACTGTTAGTAATACTATTACTCAGCAGTAATACTGAGTAGAGCCCAGAGTTAAAATATCCAGTATCATTTTCTTGCTATTCCCAAAACTCATCTTTGCATTATATATATTTTTTTAGTTGTATCTATGAACTTAATATATGAATTCCTAGTACATAGACACATAAAAATTCAATACAAAGCATAAAAACACAACCACTATTTTGCTTTCAGAAATATCTTCCTAAAAAGTCACTGTGATCTTTGCTGATCTACAGTCTTTAACACTCCATAGCCAGAGTGATCCTGATAAAATGTCAGGTCATGTAACTTCTATTCTCAGATGACTTCTCTTCTCAGTCATAGTAAATTCCATACTCCTATGGTCTACAAGGCTCTATGATTTGAGTGTCTTCTTCCTCTCTGACTTCATCTCCTCACTGTTTCTCCAATCTCCTTTCCCCTATGCTGTTGTGGTCTTTTCTAACTACTATGCATAAAACAACAGCCTTCCGCCCGGTATTTCGTATCTGTTTTTATACCAGATTTTTCTCCATAGCATTTATCATTTTGCAACATGCTGTGTAATTTACTAACTGAGGTTTATTGTTTATTTTCTTCACTCTAATTAAGCTTCTGTGAGGTCAGCATTTGTCAGTATTGGTCACTGTTTTGTCCCTAAACACCTGAACAATGCCTTACATGTAAGTTAATGAATTAACATGCTTTCAGCTATAAACATTACAAATAGTGATTGTGGTTTGAAAGTTTAGACTAAGCAAGTCTCTGTGGCATAAACTGCCCAGTTACTTATATCCATGCACGTGAGCCATGTTCATTTCAGGGGTCTTTGTTTTTTGTTGTTATTGTTTGTTTTGTTTTTGCTTTCAGATAGCATCTCACTCTGTCTCCCAGACTGGAGTGCAGTGGTGTGATCACAGCTCTCACTATGGTGCCCAGGCTGGTCTCAAATTCCTGGGCTTAAGTAATCCTCCCACCTTGGCCTCGCAAAGTGCTGGGATTGCAGGAATGAACCCCCACACCCAGCCTAAGGGGTGTGTGTTTTTAGAGGAGTGTGACAGTATGTGACCTTGAAACTATCATTTGTCTTAATATAGAAGGAGCTAAGAATGCCTCAGCTAAGAGTAGAGCAGTGTAATAGTTTGTTTTCACCCTGCTAATATACCTGAGACTGGGAAGAAAAATAGGTTTAATTGGACTTACAGTTCCACATAGCTAGGGAGGCCTCAGAATCATGGTGGGAGGAGAAAGGCACTTCTTACATAGTGGTGGCAAGAGAAAATGAGGAAAATGCAAAAGCGGAAACTCCTGTTAAAACCGTCAGATCTTGTGAGACTACCATGAGAACAGTATGGGGGAAACTGCCCCGTAATTCAAATTATCTCCCAACAGGTTGCTCCCACAACACGTGGAAATTATGGGAATACAATTCAAGATGAGATTTGGGTGGGGACACAGCCAAACCATATCAAGCAATATAACTATCTTATTGTTAAAAATGTTGTCATTTAGAAGTCATATTAATTTCTTATAGTTCCAGAAGGCAGAACTAGGATTGTGGTGATATGTATTGAAAGGGAGGAGAGAGGCAGCAAGAGGAGATCTGGGAGAATTAGTTAGCAGGCTTTTCTAGTAGTCTGGGAGAGATGAGGATAACTTGAATTAGGATGATAATTGTGGAGATGGGCTCAGTGGATGGGATTTGAGACCAGCAGGCCTCAGTTAATAGATTGAAAGTGAGGGAGAAAGAAATTTGAAAGATGACTTCTGGATTACCTTCCTAGGTTGTGCCAGATAAGGACAAGAGCTCTTTTGGTTTTAATATATCAGGCTTAAAGTACCTTTGGAGCTTTCAGGTAGAAGTTCCTGTAAGTAATTAGATATATGGTTCTAAAATCCAGAGGAGGAATATGGGCTAGAAATGGAAAACTGGAGTCACCCATACAGATAATTGGAACTATAGGTATGGATGAAATTGCCTAGGTGAGGGAATATAACTTGGGGGGAAAAAAGCTTAGGATGGAACCACAATGACCTCTAACATTTAGAAAACTTGGCTGGAAGAATGTGAGCTCCCAGAGAATACTGTGAAGATCAGAGAAGTAGAGGGTGAGTGGGGTGTTACAGAAACCAAAGGAAGAAAGTGTTACAAGGAGAGAGAAGTCAAGAAGAGAGAGTTGGGTCAAGTGTTGATAAGAGTTTAATAAGGTAAGAACTAAAAAAAAAATTTGTTGACTGTAACAATGTGAAGTTCATTGGCCCTTTGAACAAGCAGGACAGTAAGGTGATGCTTCTATAATTGCTTAACTAGATCTAAAAGTATTGAGATCAAAGTTTAATTATCACCCATATTACAGAAGACAGCTAATGTTTATCAGATATTTACTATGTGTCAGCCACTCTGTTGTAGACATTTTACATAAATTTTCATTTGATCTTTTCAGTAGCCTTGCAATGTTGAATGTATTAGTCCATTTTACAGAAATGAGTCTGGGGTTCTGGAGAAGTTAAATGACTTAAGTGTCAGAGAAGTTGCTAAGTATCTATACCTGGGTCCATCTGACTTTCAGTCTTCGGTTGTTTCACTCATCTAGAGGCCTGTCAACCTCTAGATCAGTGCTGTCCAGTAGACAGTTCTGTAATGATGGAAATGTTTTGAATCTGTATTGCCCGGTGTAGTAACTGATAGTGACGTGGTTGTTGAGCACTTGCAAAGTGGGTAGTGCAGCTGAGGTACTGAATAGTGGTTATCATATTGGACGATGCAGATAGAGACCAAAGGTCATTGACAGTCTCCTAAATAATAAAGCAGGGTCTTATAAAAAGAAGAGGTGAAAATACATACTGTCATACTGTTCTTCATTTAAAAGGAACACGGCTTTGCTTATCTTCTGTAAGTGAATTTTATAGGTAACTGTAAAAAAAAATTCTCAAAGTTTCAGAAAAGTTCCTAGTACAGTACAAAGAACTTTTCCCCCTTGAGTCTTTTGAGAGTAAATTGTAGAATCCCACTTAAGCTCCATGTACTCTACAAAGACCTTTTTTCTCCTAAACCAGTTGAGAGTAAGTTGCAGGTACAGTCTCATCACCTCAAACAAGTACAAGGATTTTGTGTTGCACAACTACAGTATAACCATCAAAATTAGGAAACTGGCATGGTGCAGTAGCTCACAGTTCGAGAACTTTGGGAGACAGAGGCAGTAGGATCACTTGAGCCTAGGAGTTTGAGACCAGCCTGGGCAACATAGTGAGAACTTGTCTCTACAAAAAAGAAACAAAACTAGGTGTGGTAGCATGCACCTGTGGTCTCAGCTACTCAGGAGGCTGAGATGGGGGGATCACTTGAGCCCAGGAGGTTCAAGGCTGCAGTGAGCTAAGACTGTGCCACTGCATTACAGTCCGGGCATCAGCAAGACCCTGTCTCAAAAAAAAAAAAAAAAAAAAATTAAGAAATTAATCTTCCTATATTATTAGAATCTAACCTCAGACCACATTCAAGTTTTGCCAGTTTCCACAGTAATTTCCTTTGTAACAAAATTCAGAATTCTGTGTTGCATTTAACTGTAACATCTTTTTAGACTCCTTCGACTTGGAACAGTCCCCCAGTCTTGACTTTCATGACCTTGTTTGTACTCCTTAAAGCTTATAGATTAGTTCTGTTCCAAAATGTCTCTCCATTTGGGTTTGCATGATACTTTCTTTTTTTTTTTTTTTTTTCCAGATGTACTTTTCTTTCTGTAGGATGCCAGATATTTCCTTATGTTTAGATTCAGGTTGTACGCTATTTGACAGTAATGATGTTGCGTTTTTCTCATTGTGTCCGATCAAATGGCATACAATTTCTGTTTGTCTCATTACTGATGACGTGATAACTTGATATCACATAGTGTGCACTATGATAACTTGATTGAGGTAATATCATCCAAGCTTCTTCACTGTAAAGTTACTTTTGTCCCATTGGTAATTAACATGTATTTTTGTGGAAAAGTATTTTGAGACTGTAAAAATAGCCCATTCCTTGTTAAACTTGCTATTTATTTATTCCGAGATTGTCTTAGCTTTGGCTATTGAAAGCCCTTCAAGATTGTTTCTGTTTTCTTTTGACTTGTTCTTCATACTTCCTTTTTTGTTTTTTGAGGTGGAGTCTTGCTTTGTTGCCTAGGCTGGAGTGCAGTGTGGTGATCTTGGCTCACCACAAACTCCGCCTCCCAGGTTCAAGTGATTCTTGTGCCTCAGCCTCCCAAGTAGCTGGGATTACAGGCGTGGGCCACTACACCTGGCTAAATTTTGTATTTTTAGTAGAGACGGGATTTTGCCATGTTGGCCAGGCTGACCTTGAACTCCTGACCTCAAGTGATCTGCCTGCCTTGGCCTCCCAAAGTGCTGGGATTACAGGTGTGAGCCACCATACCCAGCCACTTCCTTCCTTTTGGGCATAAGAAAATGAAGCTTACCTTGTACTTTCCCTGCCCCAGCACTGGAATCAACCATTTCTCCAAAGAGTGGTTGCTTTTAGTGGAGAAAGGTATTTAGCAAACAAGATTTGGATGCTCTAATTATTTCGATGTCTGTGTGTAGAAAACCATGAATTGGTACTAATTTCTCCAATTTCAGTCCACAAGATTTGTTCTCTTTTTTTCCATTACCAAATTTATAACTCCCTTCTCACGAGGAGAACTCTGACTCATTGTCATTACTTACTAAATTTGATAAATCCCCTGCATATGGCCAGTTTCCCATTGCCTTAACTTTTTTCTCTACTTAGGCTCTGACATCCTGTCCTGGGATGCACCCCTTATTCCATACTTCTTAGATACCCCATACTGAAGATTTTACCATTCTGTTTGAGCTCTAGTACCTTAATCTGGGTTCCCTCACTATTCCTAACATGGGCATTTTGCTCACTAACTTGATCTCCAATGCCTCCAGCCAGAATAGCAGCATACAGACGTGTTCTTTTAAAGTTTATACTTACTCCTTTTTGTAAAAGATTATTATACCAACACTTTTAGTGAAAATTAAAAGTGTTCTCAGTCTTCAAATTTAAACCCTTTAGAGTACATTTAAACCCTCTTGAGACTCACATCTCTGTTAGGGATAAGACTAAACTTCCTTTTTTATCCTTTTTTTACTCTAGACTTCTCAGATGTACTTTTAGGGTTGTCTTTTTATCGTAATTTTGACAATAAGGTAAAAATTAGTTTAGTCTTTTGTGTGTGCGTGTGTGTGTGTGTGTTTGTGTATGTGTGTGTAGGTTTAGGAGTCAGTCAGACCTGGTTTTGAACTCTGGTTGTCCTAGATGACTGTCACCTTTTATAGGCGATCTAATCAGTATCTCAATTTCCTCACCTAATTTTTTAATAACATTTATCTAAGTCCAGTGGTAATAGCAACTAACTCTGTCTCTTGTTCATACTCTTAAGTTAGCTCTGTTTAATGGGTGATTTTTAAGCCTTTTTAATGCGGTGTTCTATTGTTCAGTATTGACGGTGTTTTAAGTTTTTAAATGTACCATGTTCTGGTATTTTGCGGATTAAACGTGGAAAGGCATGCCAGAATGTGTAGTTCATTACCTAGTATGTTGTAGGCATTCACTCTACCCATAGTTCTGAACTCCAGGTTTGTTGATGTCTATGTGTCTATTAGGTCTGTGCCCTAGGGGAGCTTAGCTCTAATCAGGCCTTCTTTATTGATATGTAGTCTTCTTTCCATTTTCTCCTGACTGGTTTCCCCTACTTTCCATCTCCCCACTGCCGCCACCTTTCTGCTACTGCATTAAGCTCAAAATCCCCAATTTAAACATCTTATAAACAACTTTAAAAACAGATAAATGGGAGAGAGGTGGACTTGAAGTCCACCTAAGAAAACACAATTTAAGTCCTAATTTAGACTGAAAAACATTAACTTTTTGCACTTTATTATTTTTCTTTTTCTTTACTTGCCTCAGTCGTTAGTTACTCCCCCACTGGTACATTTAAAAAATGTCTTAGGAACTCTTTGCCTATTTCTTAAATTTGGCACTTAGCATATGCTATCTTGTTCATCTTCTGTATCCTATGTCTCCAAGTCTACTCTTTGTACCAGGAAGGGATACAGTATCTTAATCTGTCTTTTTATTCCAATACCAGGCTTAGTACCCTGACCACAGTAGTTATTTAGCAGCTTAAAGCAAACCAAAACAGAAATACAAACATGAAAGAGAGCGGCCAAAACAACACTGTTTTAAAAATTATCTGGGATCAAACAGTTTACAAATAATAGGTCTTGTTTGTTTTTTTTTTTTGTTTTGAGACACAGTCTCATTCTGTCACCCAGGCTGGAGTGCAGTGGCACAATCTCGGTTCACTGTAACCTCTGCTTCCCAAGTTCAAGCAATTCTCTTGCCTCAGCCTCCTGAGTAGCTGGGATTACAGACATGCACCACTACACCTGGCTGATTTTGTATTTTTAGTAGAAACAGTGTGTCGCCATGTTGGTCAGGCTGATCTCGAACTCCTGACCTCTGCCCTCCTCAGCCTCCTGAATTGCAGGGATTACAGTCATGAGCCACCGCACCCAGCCCTGATAGGTGACTTTTTAAAATGTAAATATACTTATAGCACTATTTTGTATGCCTAGATGGCTTGTCAAGAAGAATGTTTCGGTAAACTGTTATAATGGGGAATAAATATTAATGACTCAAAAAATTCATAAGCTATCATTCACCTGAAAACCTCATCATAGAAAACCCATCAGATAGGGCAGTTTTAATGTAATAGGTCATATTTCTTTAGGAACTGTTGTGCGTGTCCAGTTACTTAATGCATCAACATAAGTAATGTGAGGGAGATGCATGAAAGGAAATAGCTTCGTTGTTTCAAAACTGCCACAGAACTAGATATAATTAAAACTGAATGGAGGGTAAACAAATCCAATTAGACTCTTTAAAAAGGTTTAAAATATAGTTCATATTAATATAGCCATTCCAACCATCTTTTATTATTGTTTGTATTGTTTGGCGTATCTTGGTCTATACATTTAACCTATCTTTATTTTTAAAGGGAGTTTCTTGTAGACAGGCATATAATTCAGTCTTTCTTTAAAATCCAGTTTGATAATCTCTTTTAATTGGTGTGCACAATTATTTACATTATTTACATTTAATATAATTATTACTGTTTGCTCCTCTATTTTCTTCCTTTTTTGGGAGGTGTGGGGAGAGACAAGGTCTCACTCTGTCCCCTGGCTGGAATGCTATGGGATGGCCGTAGTTCCCTGCAACCTTAATCTCCTGGGCTCAAGTAATTTCCTGCTTCAGCCTCCAGAGTACCTAGTACTACAGGTGCATGCCACCACACTCGGCTAATTTTTTAAATTTTTTGTAGAGATAGGTGTCTCATTGTGTTACCCAGGCTAGTCTTGAACTCAGCCTCAAGCAATCCTCCTGCCTCAGCCTCCCAAAGTATCTGTCCTTTTTTAGATTATATGAATATATTTTGATATTTTATTTTCAATGTATCCCTTGGTTTTTTAACTCTTATCTCTTCGCATTATTTTTTAGTGGTTGCATTAGATCTTCATGCTTCAGTTGAGTAGCCAGTAACTAAATATGTGACTCTTGCACTCGAAATGTGGTTAATTTGAATTGAGATGTACTGTAAGTATAAAATACACACTGGATTTTACAAAAAGAATGTAAAATAGCTCATTAAACAATTATTAAATCGATTACATCTGTAATAATTTTTAAATTTATTACATGTTGAAATGATAATATTTTGGACATATTGGGATCTACCATTCGATCCAACAGTTCCACTACTCAGTACCTAGAGGAAAAGAAGTCATTGGATGAAAAACACACATGCACACACATGTTTATAGTAGCATAGTTCGCAATTGCAAAGATATGGAACCAACCTCAAGTGCCCATCAACTAAGTGAATAAAGAGAATGTAGTATATATACACCGTGGAATACTACTCAGGCATAATGTCTTTTGCAGCAACTTAGATGGAGCTGGAGGCCATTATTCTAGGTGAAGTATCTCAGGAATGGAAAACCAGATATTGTATGTTCTCACTTATAAGTGGGAGCTAAGCTATGATGATGCAAAGGCATAAGAATGACATAATGGACTTTGGGCTGGGCACTGTGGCTCATGCCTGTAATAGCAGCACTTTGGGAGGCCGAGGTGGGCGGATCACTTGAGGCCGGGAGTTTGAGACCAGCCTGGCCAACATGGTGAAACCCCGTCTCTACTAAAAATACAACAATCAGCCAGGTGTGGTGGTGCGTGCCTGTAATCCCAGCTACTCCAGAGGCTGAGGCATGAGAATTGCTTAAGCCTGGGAGGTGGAGATTGCAGTGAGCTGAGATCGCACCACTGCACTCCAGCCTGGGCAACAGGGCAAAACTCTATCTCAAAAATAAGTAAGTAGAAGGATAGAGTGGACTTTGGGGACTCAGGGTGAAGGTTGGCAGGGAGTGAGGGATAAAAGACTACATACTGGGTACAGTGTAACGTTGCTCAGGTGGCAACTGCACCAGAATCCTAGAAATCACCACTAACGAACTCATTAATGTAACCAAGAACCACCTGTACCTCAAAAACTATTGACATAAAAATAAATTTTAAAAAAGATTTTTTTCTTGTTTGCTTTGTTGCAGTTGATTATGATTTATTTATTTGTTTATTTTTGAGATGGAGTTTCGCTCTTTTTGCCCAGGCTGGAGTGCGGTGGCACGATCTCAGCTCACTGCAACCTCCGCCCCCACGGGTTCAAGTGATTCTCCTGCCTCAGCCTCTTGACTAGCTGGGATTATAGGTGCCCACCACCATGCTCAACTAATTTTTGTATTTTTAGTAGAGACGGGGTTTCTCCGTGTTGGCCAGTCTGGTCTTGAACTCCTGACCTCAGGCAATCCACCTGCCTCGGCTCCCCAAAGTGCTAGTATTACAGGTGTGAGCCACTGTGCCTGGCCTTTGATTATAATTTATAAGCTTGTTTTTCTATTGTGTTTATCCTATTTGGTGTTCTCTGAGCTTGGTGAATTTCTAAATTTGTGCCCTTCTTCAAGTTTAGGAGGCTTGTGAACCTTATTTCTTCCAGTATTTTTTTTTCTGTACCAATTTCTTTCTGTTTCTGGTACTCAAGTGACAGAAATTTTGATGTTGTCCACAGGACCCTGAGACTCTTTATTTTTTTCTTCTTTTATTTCTCTCTTCTTCAGATTAGATCATTTCTTTTAATTTGGCTTCATGTTCACTGACGTCTTTGCATTTCTATTCTGTTATTGTACCCTTTTTTTAGACATCATATTTCTTACCTCTAAAATTTTAATTTTTTATACCTACTATTTCACTGCTGAGAATTCTGTCTTTTCTTTTTTTGAAAGTGTTTATTTTTTTCTCCATAGAGCATAGTTATAATAGGTAAAGTCCTCAGTAATTCCAATATTTGAGTTATCTTGGTGTTGGCAGTTGTAGATTGTCTGTTCCCTTGAGAATTGGTCACATTTTCTGGTGCTTGGAATGTCAAGTAAGTTGGAACTGTATCCTGGATAATATTATGTTATATCGACTCTAGGCCGTGTAAATAGCCTTCTAGAGATGTTTTGTTTTAGCAAATAGCCCATTAGATTCAGACCATACATTTTGGTGGGGTTTTTTGTTGTTGTTGTTGTTGTTTTGTTTTTGAGACAGGATCTCTGTTGCATAGGCTGGACTGCAGTGGCATGACCATAGCTCAACCTCCCAAGTAGCTGGGGCTGCCTGTGTGCACTACCACACCTGGCTAATTTTTTTTTGTTTGTTTGTTTGGTAGCAATGAGATCTCACTATGTTGCCCAGGCTGGTCTTGAACTCCTGAGCTCAAGCAGTCTTGCCACCTTACCTCCCAAAGTGCTAGGATTACAGGCATGGGCCATCATGCCTGGCCTCAGACTGCAAACTTTGTCTTACCTTTTGGGGGTGATAGTTCACCTTTAGTTTAGTTTTCACAGCCTTTGCTGTATTGCCCTGGGTCTGTCCTGTCCTAACTGAATGCTTGCATAGCTCAGCTAGGACTTGTGTAGATTCATGCAGAGAATTAAGGAATCCTCTTGATCAGACTCTCCAGGATTTTTTCTCTACCCTGCAGTGTCCCCTTTTCCTGGTTCCTTTGGCTAGAAATGCCCAGAAAAATGGGGCTTCTCTCAGACTTTTAGCCGCCTGTGCCACTGCCACCATGTAACCACCCTAAGGACAAAGCTATCAGAGAAAAGATGAAAAATAAAACGGGAAGACTCAATGCAGTTTGCTTCTCTAGGTTTTTACTCCCCTCCACATTTCACCCACTTTAATTTACTTTTCAGAGTATAGTACTTAGATAAATTATTTAGTATTCTGCCCAGATTTTTTGAGATAGGCTGTAATGGGGCCTACTTTGTGTTAGCCAAAACCATATTCTAAAATATATCTGAAAATAAAATTTGAATCAAATATTTATAAAACTTAAGAAATTTGAAAACCAGTAGACTAGGGAGAATGCTCCAAATTTGCAGACTGAATAGCCCTGTGAACAGCCTAAAGTTAATCTGTAGCTAGAATAACTAGGGGAAATGAAATAAAAAACAAAAACGTATTTATTCAAGGATGACAGATTATATTTATTCTTCAGAAAATGGGAGAACGGTGTTTCGGTTTTTGGATCTTTTTGGGAGACAGGAATCTCAGAGCTCTAAGGGGCTGTTTGTTTAGGGGTTATTTTGATACAACTTTAAGGGACTTGGATTAATATCAAGGTTATTTTTTGGCATGGATTTGTAAAACTTCTCTAAATTATCACATCATTTAGAATAGTTTGTTTTAGGGATGTGTTCATTCATCATTTTTGACTCTTCATCCCTGTTTCCTTTCTCATTAACATGTCTTACTGATATACTTTATGGTGTCGAACAAATCATATCCTGTGTTAGTCATGGCGAACATAGCAGAAGACTGACCAGTTAGAGATTTCACTTGAAAAAGTAGTTGGCAGTTTGTAGCATTTATAATAAGATTACATTTAGGAGATAATCCCAATATCACTCAATCTCTAACAGCATCATTTTGGTCTGAGTTGTCTCTTCCAAAAACAAACTATATATACTCTTTAACAATTATTTCTTTATTTTGTTAATTTATAAATCAGCTGCCCTGTTTCCCTAAAGCAAACTATTCTAAATGATTTGATACATTAGGTTATGTCTTAAGACATTGACAACTGGTATCTTACTAATATCAGTTTAGTTTTTCCTATTAGTGTATTTTGGGAAGAGGAATGCTAATGGTATTTTGGAACCTGGTGGAGCAGGACAGTCTTGATCCAGTTGTTCTACTCTCAGGTTCTTTGCACTAAAAGGGCATGAAAATCACTCACTAAATAGAGCTAATTTAAGAGAATGGAACATAGAGTTAACTGCTATTTATTACCACTGGACTCAGATAAATGTTACTTAATTAGTTACTTAAATACTGTAAGGAGATGGTATTCAGGTGAGTTGTTGGGTAACTTATGACCAGTATCTGGGATAGAGTTGTAGTATTTCATAGGAGTAGGATTGTGAAATTCTTCTTTAAATTATGTGTAAAATATTCATATGAGGGCACATTGATACATATACATTTATGTAACATAATTGTACTTATCTCTGAGATAGCTAGCAGGATGAGTTTGTGTTTCAGAAATTCATATAATAGGCATAGCTAGAGAAAAGAGTAGATGTTGTGTTTATACTGTGCAAGATAATTGCTTTTTTCCATCTGGGTTTTGTAATAGCTACTTGTACCAATTTGTAAGGGATTAGTATGAAGAAAGTGATCAATTCTCGAGAAACCAATGAAAGTTAACTTTCAGCATTTTGCAAAAGAAACTAATTTCTGGAATTGAAACTCTGTAAAGTTTTAGAAATCTTGTTTAAACAGAACGGGGTAAAATTTCAGAAGCAGTGATTTGAACATCATCCCTTTTTTCCTATTAAATCCATTCTCATTTTTCTGTGACAAGCATTTTTATGTGGTCATTTATTTTCACTAATTCTCACCCTTTAACTCTTAGGATTTTTCTGTGGTTTCAGTGTTTATGCCCTCTCCAAAATTCTTGTTGAAACTTAATCCTGAATGCAACAGTATTAAGTGGTGGGGCTTTTGGGAGGTGATTAGGCTGTAAGGGCTCTGCCCTCATGCATGGAATTAGTGCCTTCTATAAGGGCTGGAGAGAACTAACAGGGCCCTTTTATAAGGCACTAATTCCATCCATGAGGGCATAGCCCTCACAGCCTAATCACCTCCTGAAAGGCCCCCACTTAATACTTGAAGATGCAGTAACAGGTGCCATCTTGGAAGCAGGGACCAGATCCTCACCAGGCACTGAACCTGCTGATGCCTTGATCTTAGACTTCTTAGCCTCCACAACTGTGAGAAATTTCTATTTTTTATAAATTACCTGTCTCAAGTGTGTTTTTTTTGTTGTTTTTTTGGTTGTTTTTTTTTTTTTGGTACAGCAGCACAAATGAACTAAGAGAGCTTTGTTTGTTATTTGGACAGGCGTTATCATTTCTGCTTAGAAGTCTTTCCAAGGTACACCAAGTGTTAAAGTAAAAATACAGTTGACAGTTTTCCTGTTTTTCTTAAAAGGATAAAAATTCACCAGTTCTTCCTCTACTTCCATACTTCCACCCAGGATGCCTTTCTTGTCTTTGTTATTCTGCCTCCCAGATGTGAAAATACAGTGCTGTTGATCCCAAGTGCTCCTGTAGTCTTCTTGGGAGGTTTGGTTATAAAATGAGTCTGTAACATCTCATTGCTCTTTTGCTTTTTGTCTCTAATAGGCATAAAGTTTAGTTTTCTACATGTAAACTCTACTTTTCCACACGTATAACTCTTTCCTTTAAAGTACCTGTAACATGCATTCAGAAATTGCCTGGTGGAAATAAAAATAAGAGAGCTTTAGGTTTGCCCTTAGCATATAAATTAGTTATGTCATTGTACTTTAGTAAATGGGGATGAGAATCTTGAGGATAAATGAAGATTATGTAATCAACTCTTTGTATTCTGTTCTCCATACCTTAAGCAGGGGTGGGGTTATTAGACAACAATTGCATAAATATATTGAAGGTATCAAAGGACATATGCTACTGTTTACAGTTGTTTCTTATTTGGAAAATAATGGAAGCCTGTCATATATAATGATTTTTCAGACTGTCATGGTAAACTATCCAGGCACATAAAAGGCACCCATTTTTATTTTCTTAAATAAAGTACTGCATTGTAAATACATTCTTCCCATAGAGTGGATGACTGTCACATAAGAGTGTAACCTAACTGGGAGTCATAATAGATGTCTTCCTTCGGTGATCACCCATGCTATCATTAGGATTTTGGAACTGATCTGTTTCTGCACCTCTGCCTTAGAATTTAATGGAGTTGTTAAATTGAGCCTGTTGTTTTTCATCTCTGTATCTCGACAGGTTATGGATATCTGTTGTGTCTCAGACTTGTCAGTGTTGTAGAAATGGAGAAAGCAGAGATAAAACATTCAAACATCCCCTCCCAAGCTCATCTTGTGGCGGTATAATTTGGGTGGCTTCTGTGTTGGCAGTAGTTATAAGAATTGGAACAACTGAAAGTATGAAGTTGACAGTGAAAAAGTGCCTTTCTTCAAAATGTTAACAATTTATATTTTAGTTCATAATATTTTCAAAAAATTGCTCTCATGTTAGTCTTGTTAAGAAAATTTAACTTTTATTATATACAGTAAAATTGAGCTTTTTGAGGTATATAGTTCTGTGAGTTTTAATACATGTATAGATCTGTATTACCACTACAGTCAAGATTTGCAACGGTTTTATCACCCCCCCCAAAAAAACTGTGTTGTTCTATCTCTGTAGTCATACGTTCCCCTAACCCAGGTAACTGCTGACAAGTTCTCTATCACTATAGTTTTGCGTGTAAATGCAATTCTAGAATATGTTGCCTTTTGAGACTGGCTTCTTTCACAAAATAGAATGCCTTTAAGATGCGTCCAATTTGTTGAATGAAGTGCTAGTTCATTCCTTTTTATTGCTGAGCAGTATTTCATTATATGATTGAATGTACCATAGTTTTTATTTTGATAAGGAGCAGAATATAAATTTGTTCTTTTCATGTACTTTTTTTTTTTGTATGAGGATAATGCTGGATTCATAAAACGATTTGGGAAGTGCTCATCTTCCATTTTCTGGAAGAGATTGTGTTGATTTGGTGTTATTTCTTCTTTAAATATTTGTTAGAATTCACCAGGGAAATTACGTGGGTCTAGAGGTCTCTTTTTTGGAAGGCTTTTAACTATAAATTCAATTTCTTCAAATAGTCCTAAGGCTATTCAGGCTATCTACATCATCAGTCTGGCAAGAGGTTTAAATTTTATTGATCTTTTCAAAGAATGAGCTTTTGGTTTCGTTGATTTTTATCTGTTTTTCTGTTTTTGATTTCATTGATTTCTGTTCCTTTATTTTCTTTCCTTCTGCCAGTTTTGTATATAGTTTGCTCCTTTTTTAGTTTAATGTGCAAGTTTAAATTACTGATTTGAGACCTTTTCTGATAGAAGAAATTTAATATTCTAGTGCTTTTGCTGCATCTCACATATTTTAAATATGGGTATGTTTGGGTTCAGGTCTATTTTCTGTTTGTTCCCTCTGTTTTTGTTCCTCTGTAAGCTCCTTCTTTGGGTTATGTAAACATTTTTTTAGTATTCCATTTTAACTGGCCAACCTGGACTGATTTGAAGGGAACTGGGTATAGTAGTTACCCCCTTTTCCATGTGGGAGCTATTCCAGGTAGATGTCTGAAACTGCAGATAGTACCAAACTCTATGTATATCATGTTTTTTCTATATGTACATACTCATGATAAAGTTTAACTTATACATTAGGTGCAGGAAAGATTAACAACATTAATGAATAATAGAACAATTATAACAATATACTACAATAAAAGTTATGTGAATGCGGGCTCTCTCAAAATATCTTACTGTATTTTACTCACCCTTCTTGAGATGAAGGTAGAGTGACAGAAGACATTGACTAATGTTTTAAGTGGTAGCTCTAAGAATTATACATACTTAACATTTTAGTCTACTTAGAATTGATATTTTACCACTTGAAGTGAAATAGAGGTCTTACCACCATGTATGTCCCTTTACCTTCCTCCCTTTATGTTGCAGTTGTCTTGTGTTAAATGTACATATATAGGCATACCTCTTTTTATTGTAGTTCAGTTTATTGTGTTTCGTAGATACTGCATATTTTACAAATTGAAGATTGTGGCAGTTCAGCATCAAGCAGGTTAGCCACCATTTTTCCAACAACTTGTGTTTATTTCATGTTTCTTTCACAGTTTGGTAATTCTCACAGTATTTCAAATATTTTTGTTTTTATTATATCTGTTGTGATCTGTGATCAGTGATCTTTGATGTTACTATTGTAATTATTTTGGGGCACCACAAAGAGCGCCCATATAAGACAGATAATTTATGTTTGCCTTTGTGCTGACTGCTCCACTGACCAGCTGTTCCCTCGTCTCTCCCCTTCTCTTTGGACCTCCCTATTTCTCCACAATATTGAAATTAGACCAAACAGCCTTATCACTGATATGAAGAAAGTTTGATTGATCTGGGTAGAAGGTCAAACCAGTCATAACATTCTATTAACTCAAAGCCTAATCCAGAGTGAGGCTCTAACACTCTTCAAGCCTATGAAATCTGAGAGGGATAAGGAAGCTGCATAAGAAAAGTTTGAAGCTAGCAGAGGTTGGTTCATGAAGTTTAAGGAAAGAAGCCATCTCCATAACATAAAAGTGCAAGGTAAAGCAGCAAGTGCTGATGCCGAAGCTGCGTCAGGTTATCCAGAAGACCTAGCCAACATCATTTATGAAAGTGGCTATACTAAACAAAAGATTTTTAATGCAGACGAACCAGCCTTCTATTGAAAGAAGACACCGTCTAGGACTCATAGGTAGAGAGGAGAAGTCAGTGCTTGACTTCAAAGCTTCCAAGGACAGGCTGACTGTCTTGTTAGGAGCCAATGCAGCTGGTGACTATAAATTTATAAACTTGTACTCATTGACCATTCTGAAAATTCCAGGACTCTTAAGAATTATGCTGAATCTATTCTGTGCTCTATAAATGGAACAACAAAGCTTGGATGATAGCACATCCTTTTACAGCATGGTTTACTGAATATTTTGAGCTCACTGTTGAGACCAAATGCTCAGATAAAAAGATTCCTTTCAACATAGTACTTACTCATTGACACCTAGCCATCCAAGAGCTCTGATGGAAATATTTAGAGATAAATGTTGTTTTCATGCCTGCTAACACAACATCCATTCTTCAACCCAGTGATCAAGAAGTAATTTTGACTGTTAAGTCTTATTCTGTTAGAAATACATTTCATAAGGCTACAGCTGCTTTAGACAGTGATTTCTTGGATGGATATGGGCAAAGTAATGGAAAGGATTCACCATTCTAGATGCCATGAAGAACATTTGTAATTCATGGAAGGAGATTAAAATATGAACAGGATTGTGAAGAAGTTGATTCCAACCCTCATGGATGACTTTTAAGGATTCGAAACTTGTGTGGAGGAACTAACTATTACAGGTGTGGTGTAAACAGCAAGAGAACTATTATAGAATTAGAAGTGGAGCCTGAAGACATGACTGAATTCCTGCAATTTTATGATTAAATATTGAATGAAGAGTTGTTTCTGGGGAATGAACAAAGAAAGTGGTTTCTTGAGATGGAATGTGTTCTTGCTGAAGACATTGTGAACATTGTTAAAATAGTATATAAACTTAGTTGAGAACACAGTGGCAGAGTTTGGGAAGATTGACTCCAATTTTGAAAGACATTCTGCTGTGGGTAAAATGCTGTCAAATAGCATCTCATACGCAGATAATTTTTTTGCTAAAGGAAGAGTCGGTCAGTGTGGCATACTTGAATGTTATCTTATTTTAAGAAATTGCCACAGCCACCCTGCCCTTCAGCAACTACCATCCTGTGATTAGTCAGCAACCATCAATATCAAAGCAAGACCCTCCACCATGCTGAAGGCTTGCTTAGATGATTATTAGCATTTTTAGCAATAAGTTATTTTTAAATCAACTATGTACAGTTTTTAGACATAATGTTGCACACTTAATAGACTACAGTGTAATATAAACCTTTATATATACTGGGAAATCAAAAATTTTGTGTGACTTGCTTTATTGCACTATTGTTTTATTACTCTGGTCTGGACCTAGACCCATGATGTCTTTGAGGTATGCCTGTATTGGAAATCTTATCAGAAAGTGTTACAGATATTTGCTTTAATGCCAAACATATTTTAAAGAATTTAAGATGAGAATAGTTAACTATGTTTACTCAGGCATTTACTGTTTCTGTTGATCTTCCATCATTCCTAACATTGTTTTTCTTGTGACACAACTTCATTTAAGAATTTTTTAGAGCTGGAAAATAATTCTTATCATTTTTCTTCCACTTTGCATAGCTTTTGTTTCACATTCATTCCTGAAGGATATTTTCACTAGATAAAGGATTTTAAGTTTACAGTTCTTTTCCATTTTAGCATTTGAAGGATGTTGTTCCCCTTTCTTCTGACTTGCATGGTTTCTGATGAGAAATCACCAGTGATTCAAATCATTAAACTCCCTCCCCCTCGTAAGTAATGCATCATTTTTTTTCTGGTTGCTTTCAAGGTTTTCCTTTGTAATTTTCAGCACTTTGACTCTGATGTGTGTCCAGGCATGGATTTCATTGGGATTATTCTGTCTGAGATTTGTGAGAACTCCTTAAATGTAGCAGTTTATGCCTTTCACCAAATTTCAGGAAGTTTCCAGCCATTATTTCTTCTTCTTCTTCTTTCTTTTTTCTTCTTTTTCTTCTTCTGTCTACTTTTTTCTTCTTTTCTGCAGTGATTTTCCTTTCCTTGCATTCTTGATGTGAATGTTGGGTTTTTGGTACTGCCTCACAGGTCCCTAAGCCTTTAATTTGTTTTTTTTCCCAATATTTTTCTCTTTGTTTTTTAGATTGGGTAATTTCTGTTGGTTTATCTTCAAGTTCACTGACTCTTTACTCTTATTTCCGTTCTACTGTTGAGTCTATCCAATGTATTTTTATTCCGTTTTCACTTTTTTTTAGTTTCCATTCGGTTGTTCTTTATATCTTCCATTTGTTTGCTGTGATCTTTTGGCTCTCCATTTGTTTCAAAAGTATTTGCTTATACTTGTTGGAATATATATACTGGCTTTACATCTTTGTCTACTTGTTAGAGAATTCATTTTAGAAAATTCACCCAGCTGTGTCATCTTGGTGTTTTCTTTTAATTGTCTTTTCCCATGAGAGTGTTATTTTTCCCAGCTGTCTCTATGCCAAGTAATTTTGGATTGTGTTCTGTATATTTTGAACATTATGTCACAAAACTTTTGTCTTTTTGTTTAAATGCTCTGGAAAATGTCGATGTTTTTGTTTTAGTTTTTTGGATTTTTTTTTTTTTAAGAGACAGGGTTTTGCTGTCACATCCAGGCTAAAGTGCATGGCATGATTGTACCTTACTGCATCCTTCAACTCCTGGGCTCAAGGGATCCTCCTGCCCCAGTCACCTGATTAGCTGGGACTACAATCACACACCACTATGCTTGGCTACTTTATTTTTTATTTTTTGTAGAGAGAGGATCTCCTTTTGTTCCCCAGACTGGTCTCAAACTACTAGCTTTAAGCAATCCTTCCATCTTGGCCTCTTAAAGTGCTGGGATTACATGCTTGAGTCACTGTGCCCAGCTAATATTTTTATTTTTACAGGCAGTTGATCCAGCTGGGTTCAGGTTGGTCACAAGTTCCAACCGGCTTTCTGTAGGTTGTATTTTTTTTTTAACTTCAGTTCTGTTTTCAAAACTTTACATTACTATTTATACTTTTTCAGTATATACTACCCAGTAGCCAGTCTGTGATGTGTGTGGAGGTTTATCTTATATTTCAGATTTCAGAGTCTGTGGTGTGCTACTTGGGTTTAAATCCACATATGTTCAGCTTGGGTGAGTTAGGAGTCCAAAAACAGCTGTTACTTTCTTGAGTTCTTTCCTGTCTGTTATATCCATGGTATTTTCTAGATCCCTGGGACACTCTTTTCTGTCTTTTGGCCAGAAAATTGGTTTTCATTTACTCCATTTCCCACAACTGTGTCTGGATCCAAGTATCAGGAAGACAGAGAGAAGTCAACAAGATTGGCCCAGAGTTTATTTGGTGAGAATGAATGGTTCCTCTCTTTCTTAAGAGTTTTAGGTTCCTGCTGCTGCCACTGTTGTACCCACTACTACCACCAGATCATTTGGGAATAGGGACATGAGGAATGGGGAACATAGAAAGGGAAAAAAAAAAAAAAAAGGAGCGGAATGGGGAACAGAGAAAGGAAAAAAAAAAGGAGCAGTTTACCCCTCTCTTTCTGAACATTAGGAGACACTCCTTCCCCGCCAACTCCCCTCCCCCTTACCCACCTCGCTTTATATTTAGAGGGATTCTCTTAGAGCTTGGTCTCTGTCGTTACCAATGCCTACTTTCTAGATTTCAGGCTTTATTAATCCCAGGCCAGGGGATTCTGGATGGGGAAAAGGTGGTAAACTTACAGACAGTTTGATGATGCATCAGATTCTGGTGTCTTCTCTAGTCCAAATGCTATTATTTACTTCTGAGTCTTCAGATAACTGCTCCATTCATTCTGTCAGTATTTTGTAGTTTCATTCAGTGAGATTAACAATGTGGGATGTGTTTATTCCATCTTACCTGGAACTGGAACTCCCTGATCTCACTTTTGATCTATTTTAGAATGTAATGCCAACTTTAATCACCTCATATTCATATTAAATACAGTTTGGGAATTATATTCAGTAATTTTTTTCAGCATATATGTGACACTGCTGCATGCAACAGTACAATTTCTGTTAAAGAGATGATGCTACATTAAATGAAGAAGGAAGCAGGAAAATTAATTTCTTTTTTTAGAACACTTTTGATGAACTTTCTAAATAAATATATTAGCTTTGAAAAACTTGTCCTATTTTCAATTCAATCTTAATTGTCTGGCTGAGGATTTCTGGCTTGCCTTTCACTTTGGAAATGTTTTATTCTTTATTCATTTTACTCTTTAAAACATGATTTGTTTCAATAATTAGGTTTTTGACCATTGTAGAGCATAGTATGAGGTGACATGCATCATTATGGATTATTTTGGCACTCACTTCCTGTTGAAAACACTGCACAGGAATTTTAGAGACGTTCTAAAACATATCCTTACTTCCTGGTTTGATATAGGAAACTGATTTTATTAAAAAACCTGTAAATGTAGGTGACTTCAGCTTTTAATTTTAATTTTCCATTTATCTGGTAAGCCACAAGATAATAGGATAATTTGTTCTTCAGTGAATGGTGCTTGGTCCTTTTCTTAATATAGGTCCACAGTGGTGGAAGTGAATATGAAAGATTCTTAGAAATTGCTTTTGTTGATCAACTGCTAACAAGCAGTCAGATCACTGATAATCTTTTTTAGAAACTGAACTAGAAAGTAATTCCGGGAACTGATATGCCCTTGGCATAAGTGTGCCCAACATAGAGACTGCTCCTACTTGCCCTTTTATTCAACTCTGTCTCTCATTTATCATATCAGTACTCTTCCATAGTAGGGTTTGTCATGGCAAGATTGTGCTTGGGAGTAGGGTTGGTAATAGTGTGATATTTCCTCATGGCCATTTATATCCCTCTTCTTTGTTTGTAACCAAAGAATCTGATTCAACCCTTTTGACAAAATATCACTAGGAGGCTGGGCATAGTGGCACATACTTATAATCCCAGCATTTTAGGAGACCAAGGTGGGAAGATTGCTTGAGGTCAGGAGTTTGAGACCAACCTGGGCAACAGAGTGAGACTCCATCTCTACAAATAAAAAAATTAGTTGAGGCCAGGCACAGTGGCTCACGCCTGTAATCCCAGCACTTTGGGAGGCCAAGGCGGGTGGATAATGAGGTCAGGAATTCAAGACCAGCCTGGCCAAGATGGGGAAATTCCATCTCTACTAAAAATACAAAAGTTAGCCAGGCATGGTGGTGGGCACCTGTAATCCCAGCTAATCAGGAGGCTGAGGCACAGAATTGCGTGAACTTGGGAGGCGGAGGGTGCAGTGAGCTGAGATGCGTCACTGCACTCCAGCCTGGGTGACAAAGTGAGACTCTGTCTAAAAAAACAAAACAAAACAAAAGTTGAGTGTGGTGGTGTGCACCTGCAGTCGTAGCTACTTGGGAGGCTGAGGCAGGAGGATTGCTTGAGCCCAGGAGTTCAAGGCTGCAGTGAGCTGTAATCATGCCACCACGCTCCAGCCTGGATGACAGAGCAAGACTGTTTCTCTTAAAACACACACACACACACACTCTCTCTCTCTCTCTCTCTCTCTCTCTCTCTCTCTCTCTCTCTCTCGTAGGAGACTTGATCAATTTAGTTGTTATTTAGTAATGTTGATTTGTTTTTTTTCAGTCTTTGCATTTGCTTTAGGGAAAACAAAGAAAGCGGCAAGCAACAGTTTTATTACTATTTCCTATTTCTCTGTTGTTTCTGACAATAAGAATAATAATGATCTTGATAACAGCCATTTGTTGAATGATGGTAGAGTTAGGATTTGAATCTAGACCTGTTGGACTCTAAAGTTTGTGGTATTAACCAGGATGTAGATATCTTTAGGTACCATGGGCTGACTTGAAGAACAGCAAGCAGGGAGAGGGTGTTTTGAAGTGAACTGGAAGGGAAAGGAGCTTTGTTTTGTAATAGCAGAAAGAAACACACTTTGGAAGAAAAAAGAAGGAAAGAAGGGTAGTAATTTGAAACCAAACCAGACTAGGCTAAAGAATAGTTTACATTATTAGGAACCCCTGACTACTTCTGATTCCCTGAGGCTAGAGGTGCCCAGCAGCTGTTCAAATGGAATGTACATTCTTAGCATCCCAAATATAACTTAAAACAGGTTTTTAACAGCTGTGCTCTACAGTAGCAGTGCAGCTATTAAATATATTTTTAAATAGCTGTACAGTAGCACATTGGCTATTTAATAAAACTTCACAAAAATTTAAAATTTAGTTTCTCACATGCACCGTACATACTTGAAGTGCTTGATAGAAGAATTCCCTGTTGGGCAGCACTGTTCTAAAGAACTGAAATGTGTTAATACACCACCATTATTTGTTTTTTTTTTGAGGGCGGGGCAGGTTTCTTTGAGATGGAGTCTCGCTGTGTCGCCCAGGCTGGAGTGCAGTGGCGTGATCTTGGCTCACTGCAACCTCCACCTCCTGGGTTCAAGTGATTCTTCTGCCTCAGCCTGTAGTTGGGATTACACCATACCCGGCTAACTTTTTGTATTTTTGGTAGAGATGGTGTTTCACCATGTTGGTCAGGCGAGTCTTGAACTCCTGACTTCAAGTGATCCACCTGCCTCAGCCTCCCAAAGTGCTGGGACTACAGGTGTGAGCCACTGTGCCCTGCCTCACTACCATTATTTGAATGCAGTGTAGTGGCTGGACTAGGACTCTCATTTCCATGTATACTACTGTGTGAAAATGAGTTTTGAGTTCCTAAAAACTGATTTGTTTCAGTGCTTTTTTTTTTTAATTTCAAATTTAAAAAAATTTCTTATATGATAAATAAAATTCAAAACTTAGACCATTTGGCCGGGCGCGGTGGCTCACGCCTGTAATGCCAGCACTTTGGGAGGCCGAGGCGGGCGGATCACAAGGTCAGGAGATCGAGACCATCCTGGCTAACACGGTGAAACCCCGTCTCTACTAAAAATACAAAAAAATTAGCCGGGCGCGGTGGCGGGCGCCTGTAGTCCCAGCGACTCAGGAGGCTGAGGCAGGAGAATGGCATGATCCCGGGAGGCGGAGCTTGCAGTGAGCTGAGATCGCGCCACTGCACTCCAGCCAGGGGGACAGAGTGAGACTCCGTCTCAAAAAAAAAAAAAAAAAAAAAAAAAAACTTAGACCATTCTTCCCTAATTATTATATGAACATATTTGGAGTATCACTTTCAGTATCTAGCAGAAACAATATGTTATGAAATGGAAAAGAGCAACTGGAAGACAGAAGTATGTTAGATCATTATATTAGGGGTAACAGACTAAAAAGATATTTTAGCTTGGAAAGATAAAGCCTAGGAAGAAACATTAAAGATTGACATTTGTAAATTAAAATAATCGGAAAAGGAAAGTTTACCGAAAATCTAGAATTAACATCCATTTAGTAAATTTAGAACCATTAAAAGAAAATACAGTTTGACTTATAGATAATTAACTTACAGAACTTAGTAGAACTAATAAGTAGTATAGGTAGAAAATAACTTATGATTATAGAGCCATAAATAGTTAATAACACAAAGTTGGGATGTATCTAACTTTTCAGGTAACTACACGGAAGGGTAGTGCTACCTAACCACATCTTACCTCTTAGGTCTGTTGACCACAAATTACTGGCTAGGACCATGACTCTGTGTGGTATTACTGTGTTCCTGTTACGGGATATTCAAAGCAAAGCTTTTATTCAAAAATATGTGTGGATCCTTAGATTGAAAACTTGAGTCCAAGCAGATAGAAAAGATAAACGGGACAAGTTGCAAGTTTATAAGTTGTTGAACTGAGACTTAGGACTTTTATCTAGCAAAATGCTAAGTTCCTGTCATTTTAAATGACTAAATTAGTAACATGGCGTAATCATTTTCAGGTATAAAAACAGTTAATACAGGACATGTTAACGAAAAAAGCATGCAACTTCTAAAACTTTGGAATGCTTTAACAGTTTTGAAAGCAGATTTCTTTCTTTTTGAGATGGAGCCTCACTCTGTTGCCCAGGCTGGAGTGCAGTGGCACGATCTCGATTCACTGTAACCTCTGCCTCCTGGGTTCAGGCAATTCTCCTGCCTTGGCCTCCCGAGCAGCTGGGATTATAGGTGCCTGACACTACCCCTGGCTAATTTTTGTATTTTCAGTAGAGACAAGATTTTGCCATGTTGGCCAGGCTGGTCTCAAACTTCTAATCTCAGACGCTCCTCCTGCCTTGGCCTCCCAAAGTGCTGGGATTACAGGTGTGAGCCACTGTACCTGGCCATTAAAGCAGATTTCTAACAAAGGCAGTCTGTAACTTTATTGAGGTTTCTCAATGTCTCTTGTATATTTCACTATATGGGTCTTAAAATAGAGAAGACAGTGCTTACTATAAAATACTAATTATAGGTTTGTGTGTGTGTGTGTGTGTGTGTGTGTGTGTGTGTGTGTTTTTTAACAGGGTCTTGCTGTGTTGCCCAGGCTGGTCTTGAACTTCTTGGGCTCAAGTGATCCTCCCACCTCAGCCTGCTAAGTAGCTAGGATTACAAGCATACACAACACACCCCAGTTTAAAATATAAATTATAAATTACATATGAGGTTAGAATGCCAAAGGAGGAAATGTGAAAATAGCATAGGTTAGACTATTAAATAGGACAAATAAATCATTGAGTTACGTAAAGGGATAGTATATTACATCTGAACATCTCTTAGGTTTTTAAAATATTGTTAACTTTCAAATGACATTTTATCACATTGTAATTAACTCCAACCTTAATTTTTTTAAATTCTCAGATATTTAGGATAATGAAGGAGATAGTATAGTGTGAATTGCCCCAAATAAAAAATTATACTTAATATACAGCAGTGCAATATAACTCTAAAAGCAACTAAATTGGGAAGTTGTCTAGTGCAGTGCTTCTCAGACTTTAATGCACATGTGAATTATGTAGAGATCTTGACAGAATGCAGATTTTGATTCACTTGGTATGGATGGTACCTGAGATATCCTGCATTTGTAACAAGTTCCTAGGTGGTACTGATGCTGCCTTTCTGCATGAATAGCAAGGAGATTAACCTGTAACTCTGAATTTTTAAAAAAGCTTTTCTTGATGCATAATAGATATATCATTTTTCTTGATACATAATAGGTGTATCAAAATGCATGTACATATTTTGGGGGTACATATATAATACTTTGATACATTCATATAAGATATGATCAAACCAAGGTAATTGGGATATCCATCACCTTAAACATTTTTCTTTATGCTGGGAATATTCAAATTCTCCTTTTCTAGCTGGTTTTGAAATATACAGTAGATTAATTATAGTCACCCTATAGACCTTACTCTGGGTCTCATTTCTTCTGTCTTAACTGTATTTTTGTATTAATCAACCTCATTTTATCCCCTGGCCCCCAGCCTCTTGTAATCACCAGTTTACTCTCTGTTCTCATGAGATCCACTTTTTTAGCTCCCACATATGAGTGAGACCATACGATATTTCTCTCTCTGTGCCTGCCTTATTTCACTTTACATAATGACCTCCAGTTTCATTCATGTTGTTGCGAATGATAGAATTTATTCCTTTTTGTGGCCAAATAATGTTCCCTTGTGTATATATACCACATTTTCTTTATTCATCCATTGATAGACATTTGGATTGATTTCATATTTTGATTGTTGTGAATAGTGCTGCAATAAATATGGGATTGCAGATAACTCTTCATTATATTGATTTCCTTTCTTTTGGATATATACCCAATAGTGGAATTGCTGGATTATATGGCAGTTCTATTTTAGGTTTGTTTTTGTTTTTGAGGTGGGGTCTTGTTCTGTTGCCTGGACTGGTCTTGAGCAACTTGGCTCAAATTGTCCTCCCACTTCAGCTTCCTGGGTAACGGATTATAGGTGCACACCTATAAGCACCTGGCTTATTTTTAGTTTTTTTGAGGAGCCATACTAATTTCATATCTAAATTTTTAAAATAATAATCTTCTGTTCAATCAGCTGTATCATTTGAGCTGCTTAGATCAAAATACTTTGGAGTTATCCTGGATCCTTGCCCTCTAACAAATATTCCACATTGAATTTACCAGCAAATCCTGATGGCTGTATTTTCAAAACATCTGACATCTGAGTACATTTCATCACCTTTGCTACCACTATGGTATGAGCCACATCTATCTGTCTCCTAGATTATTGCAGTAGTCTCCTTGCTGGCCTCTGCTTTTTCCCTTGCTTCCTCTGTTCAGAAACCGCTAGTCACTCATGTCACTCAGAGAAGCCAGTCTTACCTTAGCCTAGAAGGTGCTCCATGATCTTATATTACCTCTCTGTCCTCATTTACTACTTTTCTTCTTTCACTGTATTCTAGTCATTCATCTCTTGTTGTTCCTTGAACATACCAGACGTGCCTTAGGACTTTCATATTGGCTATTCTCTGCCAAGAAAGCTTAACCTGGAAGCACTGGATGATATTCACATACCTGTCTCCCTTACTGCTTTTTGATTGCCGGTTCAAATGTCCCTTTATCACAGAAGCTTTCCCTGAGTATTCTGTATGAAACAACAGCTTCCTCTGTTTTTATTCCTTAATAGCCACACTGTTTTTAATTTTTCTCAATAGCACTTCTCAACATCTAACATATTAGATATTTTACTTATTATTTTGTTTATTTTGTCTTCACCACTAGAGCATAAAGGTAGAGATTTCTGCCTTGTTCAGTACTAAGAGAATTGACTAGTATACCTATAGTATTCTATAAATCTTGGAGCTAAAAAAAGAAAAAAAAAATCCCACAAAAGGTCATTGGGCCTTTGCTTGAATACTTTCATTGATAGATTATTCTACCTCCCTTCAGAACAGTTCATTTTATTTGAAGATAATTGCTAATGTTCTTCTTAAGCTTTCTGTTCTTCCAAACTAAACATTCTTACTAGTTTACCTTTCTGCATGTGATAGGGTTTCCAGGGCTGTCACCATTTTAGTCATCTTCCCTGTACATTTATCATTATGTTGTTTGTCCTTAAATACCAGAACTAAAACAAGTGAGTTTGCACCAGAACTAAAACAAATGTTGCACACGTAGGCTAAGAGTGGGAAATATTCCTCATCCAACTTTTATTGTCAGATTGATTGGATTGAAAAAATTTTTTAGATTCTAATGCTCACTCATTTTGAGGTTATATTTAATCTGCCACAACCTTTAAATCATTCTTACATATGCTACTAAGTTTCTTCTGCTTTTACAGTTGGTTTTTGAACTATAAGTGTGGGACTTTGTATTTCTCCTTATTTAACCAAATAGGGAATTTTCCTGGGCAGTTCATACCTTTAATGTAGAAACTACCATATGTAAATTATTTTAGAAACTAATAGAAAAATCAATTCACATACATATAGGAGAATCACAACTGATGAAATCAGGGATTTCTTGTGCCTAGATATAAATGCATATTTGGACATTTCATTGCAATTATGTCTTTCATCAGTTCAGGAAGGAATAGTAAGAGTTGATTTAAGTCTAGATGCAGTGGGTCATGCCTGTAATTCCAGCACTTTGGGAGGTGGAGGCAAGAGGATCGCTTGAGCCGAGGGGTTGGAGACCAGCCTGGGCAACATAGCAAGACCCCATCTTTTAGGAAAAAAGAGTTTATTAAAAAAAATGTTACTGTATAAATTTCTTCCCTTTGACTGCCAAATTAACATCCTTTCCCACTTTCTCATTTTTACCTCTTTATAAGCACCATTTTCCTAGTCTTTTAGGTCCAGATATTGTCTCCTTCACTGTATTTGCTCACCAAATCTCAGAAATTCTTCAGCCCTTTAATTTCGTGCTTTTCAAATTTACTTCACAGACAATTACTTTAACTATGCAAATCTCTCTGCTTATAATCTCTTTCCATTGTAATCCAATCCATACTTGGCTGGCATATCAATCTTTTTTTAAAAAAATCCACTTGTATCACTTTTATCTTGTCACTCTTCTTCAGAGAATCTGTAGGATTGAATCTGAGGTTCTCAGTCATTAGTGATCCATCTATAATCTAGCCACACTTGATTTACATTGCTCTGCTTATTTCTTTTTTATTACCTCTCACTGTGATTTTCAGATAAAATTCATGGCTTACATGCCAACCCCCTCCTCAACAGAGACACACACATACACACACACAACTGTTTCCTTGGTAGATACCACACACACACAAACACACACACACACTTTCTCTCACCCTCACCCACTCTTTTCTCCCACCCACTCAATTGTGAGATTGGCCTAGCTAAATGCTACTTTATTTCTCCATACTGTGTTGCTCCTTGAATGCCTGAAGTTCCTCAACACATACAACCTATCACATTCTCTGAAAACTCCATTCCAAATTGATCTCTGTTCCTTAAGCTTCAATTGCATTTATGTCTGTGCCACAAAATGTATCATTTAGGCTTTGTTGCTTAATAGTTATATAAGGCTTTTCCTTTCCTTTTTTTTTTTTTTTTTTTTTTGAGACAGAGTCTTGCTCTGTCGCCCAGACTGGAGTGCAGTGGCGCAATCTTGGCTCACTGTAAGCTTTGCCTCCTGGGTTCGTGCCATTCTCCTGCCTCAGCCTCCTGAGCAGCTGAGACCTCCCGGGCAGCTGCCTGCCACCATGCCCGGCTAATTTTTTGTGTTTTTAGTAGAGACGGGGTTTCACCGTGTTAGCCAGGCTGGTCTCAGTCTCCTGACCTTGTGATCCGCCCGCCTCGGCCTCCCAAAGTGCTGGGATTACAGGCATGAGCCGCCGTGCATGGCCAAGGCTTTTCATTTCAATAAGACTGTGCATTTGGATAGCAAGGAGTATAAAGAGTACTGGATTATCCACAAACTGTTTGGCTTGGCTCGTACTGTGTTCTTTTATGTGTAAAATAATTTCTTACAGTTTAGGATTTTTTTTTTTAATTGATACTATTGAAAGAAGGCAAACATAAAAATTATCTGATTTATCTTATAGGAAACCCTTTTCCAAAGAGAAATGAAGAAGAAAACTGTATATACCCTAAATATGGGAGATAAGAAGTATGAAGACATGGAAGGTAACTTTTCATTTTTACAGAGTTTGTTGAAAGCAAAACAGTTGTTTCCAAACTGTTCACTTGAATACATTTCAAAATACACAGGAGTTTTTTGTTGTTGTTGTTCTTAAATTCCAAAATAAGCTAAGTATACATGTTTTTTTCTTCCCATATCTTATTTTCAATTGATCAAGTTTTTTGATTTGTTACTTCTTTCTTAAAGCTTTACTCTCTACTGGTTTAGGAATTACTGTTTTTGTTTTTGTCCTTGTCTTTTTAAAAAAGAAAAAAGTTAGCTTTAATACTGTCCTCTGCTTGTAAAGCTAATTTAATTTTCACTACCAACAGAAGAACCCAAGAATGCTTTAACTCTGATCATCCTAATCTCAATTTATAGGTTATAGTTCCATTATTTGAGTTCTTTTATTTCAGACACCACCAGTTAGATGATTTTTTATGCTATGTTTGCTTGAGTTTATTTCCTCTTTATTTCTTTTCTTTCTGAAAATAAATCTGCGAAGTTTCAGTAGTCAAGGTCTATTGGTGGTAAACTCTTTAAGTTTTTGTATCTATTTTATCCACTTAAAACTATTCAAAGATAGTTTTACTGGGTATATAATTCTGGAATGATAGTTTTTTTTCTCTTAGCACTTTGAAGATATTATTTAATCTTTTTTTTTCCTTGCTGTCTGGAAATTTCTTCGCAGTCTAATTATCATACTTTTTCGTAGGTGATCTTTTCCCATTTTCTGCTTTTAAGGTCTTGGTTTCGTCTTTGATATTTTACAGTTTTATTCCATTGTTTCTAGGCATGAATTGTTTTTATGTGTTTTAACAGTATACATTGTGTTTCCTTTGTCTGTTGGTTCATGTTTTTAATCATTTCCCAACCATTACCTCTTTACTGCCTTTCCTTTATTCTCTTTTGGATTTCAATTAGTATGGTAGACCTTTCTGTAACCTCATTTCTTAACCTCTGTTTCACAGGCTATGTCTTATATTTCCTTTTCTGTCTGCTAGAGTCTAGTTAGTTTCCTCAGATTTGTCTTCTAATTCACAAGTATTTTTCTTGGATCTAATCTGCTGATTGTCCATTTTATGTGATATTTGAAACTTCTGATATTTGAAGTTAGTGAATTTCTAAATGTGTTTCCTGCTGCTTCTCATGCAAGACAGCTTATTTTCTTAGGTTTGGTAATGTTTGATTAGGAGCTCACATTTGATAAATTAAATCTATAAGGGCCTAATTTAGGTATTCTTTCCTGTAGAGGATTTGTATCTGTTTCTTCCCAGGTCCATGCTGGGCCCTCTTTAGCCCCATTTAAGAGTCTTGGCTTGACATTGGAGTCTATCAGGATTAGTTTTCCTTCCTGGAGTGGTTCTAAGGCTTAGTCTCCAGATCTAAACACTAGTTTGGACAATTGTGCTCAGGACAATTCCAACTTTGCTTGATGTTTACTGTTCACATTTCAGCTGACCATTCCTTTATTTTTTGTTTTATTTTTATCTTCAATTTCAGAGTATCTTTTATTTTCTTATGAGCCAGTGATGCATACTTTTGTATGAGTTGGTTACATTACTGGTGGGAGTTTAAAGTAGTACAAATCCTAAGGACAATAATTTGGCAATACCTATTCATAATACAAATGTATACAGACATTACTCTAGCAGTTCCATTTTTAGGAACTTACGCTACAGATACACTTTTAAAAATGTGAAATAACTAAATTTTTATTGCAACATTGTTTGTCATAGCCAAAAGTTGAAAACAAGTGAATGTCCATCAGTAGATTTGAATGAAGGAAAAAGCAGACTGGTGTGTATAGTATTCTTGCATTTGTGTAAAGGAAGGAATATGGAAGAGTTTGCATTAGCATTTGTTTTTCTGTACATTAAAAATTCTTAGGAAGAACACAAAAGAAATTTAACAGTTGTTATTTATTGGATTAGTTGTTAGTAGATGAGGATAAATTTGAATGAGAAATTTGCTCTTAAATTTTTGAACTGTGTGAATATTACTCACTTTAAATTTAATTAATGAAAAGTTTGTTTCACTCCCCTGTTAAAAAAAATATACAAGAAAATGTTGGGCTCAAGCAGTATGTTTATTCTAATTTATTTAAGATCTATTTGCTTTATAGTAGGAGGGCCCTTAAGAGTATCTAATCCACTATACTCCTAGAAATGCAAGATTTTTGGTCTGGAGAACTTGAAAGCACATATGGCTGTTTTACCTTAACAGGTGAAGAAAACGGAGATAATACTGTTCCCACTGGTCTGTTGTACAGTGAGGCTGACAGATGCCCAATATGTCTTAATTGTCTATTAGAAAAGGAAGTTGGTTTTCCAGAAAGCTGTAATCATGTCTTCTGTATGACTTGTATTCTTAAATGGGCAGAGGTAAGTCTGACTTATTAATGTATTTTAATTTCCTAGCATGATTGTATTTCACCTAAAAAGTTGATACTGCCTTTCATAAATTATTTCACAGTAATGTATTTTCTTCCTACTTTGGACAAATTTCCTTTTATTATTCAAATTCTGTCAGTCATTTTCTTCTAATTTTCTTTTATCAGCTTTTTACTTTGCAAATAACATTTTAAATGCATATTCTTTTTTAAAAAGTTAATAACCTTACAGGAAGAACAGATCAAACCATTTTTTTTCTGGTAGAAATGCAGTAATTAATTTTTCAGTGTACTATACTCTGTACTTAATAGGATAATATCTGTTTATCACTAATAACACCTTCTGTCTGCTTTTTGTTTTGTATTTTTCAGGGACTTTTCACATAGGTTATTTGATTTCTTCTTTATATCAGCCTTGTGGAATAACCAGAGCAGATACGATAGTGTCCTTCCATTTTACAGATGAGGAAACTTGGATTTTATGTTCTATGACTTGGTCAAGATCTCATAGTTTAAGAGGCAGAAGTGAATTTAGAACTGATTTTCTAATTCCTGTTTTTAATTTAGTATGGACTAATTTCAGATAGAGATATTACCGTCATAGACGGCAAATAAGAAACAAGACATTCGTGACTTTTACTGTATTATGTTGACTCAATTTGGGCCAAATACTTTGAAGTAAATATTAATTTAATATAAGCCTTATTATGAAATGTTAAGTACAAAATTATTGTTCATATTAATCATGCTATATTTTCTGAGTTAATATTTGTCTGTAAAAATTAGTAAAGAAGATAATATCTTAAAAATATTTTAACATTAGCTGCATTCAAATTGTTAATGTTCTTAAATATGTTGGAATTAATTGCATATTACATAATTGGGGTTTTCAAAGCGCTATATTTTGCTTAAATTTTCATTAATAGTGTAGAAAGGAGAATATAACTGTATAGTGACTCTGGCTGAGTTCTCAGAAGAGGGAAGAGAAGATTTATTATACAAATTGAATTAATAATAGTATACATAGAAACTATTTTAATTTAGTAAAACCTAAATTGATCTTTAGCAAGAAGTGACACTAAGGATAGGTGAAAATGTATTTTGGGGAAAAGTATTTTGAGTTTTGCTGAATTCATATGGTTGGTAAAAATCTCTCTGTTTGTAGGATCACTGTTTAATGAAATAATGCATATTTTTTTTTCTGCCACCCAAATAAAGATTTTTATCTGTGTTGAATTTAGTGCACATGGTTGCTTTGTGGTTAATTTTTTTTTAGAGATTTTGCTTCGGGTAAAGAAATAATATTGCTGGATGAGTGGAAGGTTTCAATACAGTGCTTTTTATAAGATTGTATTTGGTGACCACATAATTGTGAACTTCAGCAACTTAATCTGAGTATATGTTTTTCTCTAAGAAAATTATAATGTATATGTAATAAGTAGATAATTGTTCTCCATCCTTTCTTGCAACTTCAAGTGCACCTTTCACACAACTTTTACCCTGATGTGCATGTTCCAGGTTTCTTTAGGGTATGTATCTAGAGGTGGAATTACGGGTTGTAGATGATGCACATCCTCAACTCTACTAGGTACTGGCAAACTTGTCTATATTTTTAACTCTTGTTGAATATTTTTAAATTGAAAATACTGGATAGCATACATGGTATGGCAGCCAACACCTTTCCCGCATGTAATATTTTTCAAATTTTCAAAAGAAAGTGCTTATCTTTATACTGCTATCATAAACTGTAATGCCGGGTAGGCAGGGAGGAGTTGTGATAGTGTTTAAACAAAGGTAATTAACCTTTAAAGGGGAGAATAAACAGAACATTCTGAATTATTTCATTGTCCCTGATGGGGATAGCAGTCATCAGTTAAATAAACCTTTCAGTTGAGCAATAACAAGAGAACAATCTATTAATAAATTTCTTATTATAAATTATAAGTGAATGCTGGCTAAAAAAAATCATGTAGACTAAGTTTTCAGTTTGAATCTTTTATTGCTGTAATAAAAATAGGTATGGCTTGAAGTATGTAAGTGCTTTCACAAATAGAATCAGATTTCAAATTCAGGAATATATTCCTTTTTTTCATCATTATAAATTAAGTTCCATCCTCTCATTTCCGTCAATCTCCTTCCATCTTGAAAGCAAAGTTTACAGTTTACTTTGGATTTCAGGATCAGGAATAAGTGTCTTCAGTCTTCTAACAGGCCATGCCTTATGCCTAGGCTTTCATACACATTCTAACATTTCATTTCATTTAATTCACTATGTTAATATTTGTTTGCTATACAAGACAAGGATTCTAAACTTACGATTTTTAAGTGCCTCAAGGGATAGCCTGAAGTTAAAATATTTTTTAAAAATTGCTCTGTGGTTTACAATTTTACGAATGTTCACTTTTTTTTTTTTTTTTTTTTTGAGACAGAGTCTCACTCT
>NW_012099087.1:635533-658809 GCF_000951045.1 Mandrillus leucophaeus
TTTTTTTTGAGACAGAGTCTCACTCTGTCACCCAGGCTGGAGTGCAGTGGCACCATCTCAGCTTACTGCAACTTCTGCCTCCCAGGCCAAGCGATTCTTGTGCCACAGCTCCTGAGTAGCTGGGATTACAGGCGCGTGCCACCATGTCAGGCTCATTTTTTGTATTTTCAGTAGAGACAGAGTTTTGCCGAGTTGGCCAAGCTGGCCTCAAACTCCTGACCTCAAGTGGCCCACTCACCTCAGCTTCCCAAAGTGCTGGAATGAATGTTCACTTATAGTAGTAGAGTAGAAATCAAAGTGAGATTTATAGTGGTTGGAAATCTGCATAATAAGAGAACGTACAATTTGCATTTAGGATCCTCTTTCTAGATTTCTGTATCTTTCAAAATTTCTGTGCTTTCTGAGATTTGTACCCAAGGTTCACTGAAATATGATTCAGACTGGGTATTAAGCACCAAAAAAGGACTCATGTATTTACTTTCACCTTAATGTTTTAGGCATCGAACACATTCTTACAAACACTGGTCTGTAAGAAGCTGGTGTTTTGAGAAATTAAAGTGTGTTGTGGTCTAGTATATTTATTTTGGACACGTAGATCAAAGTTAGTTTCAGTCTTTTCAAGCTCTAAAATTTTGGTTCTGTGGTTAAACAAAACCTATGTAAGAACTTTAAAGTGATTGAGTAAAAGTCTTTAGGTATGTCACAGTCCTCTTTACTTAGGGCAAAAGGTTTCAGAGTGAACCTGTGGTAGCCTTCATGGCCCATAGCCTAATTGCCTGCCCTTAGGGACACTAGAGCAAATTGAAATTAATCATGTCCACTGTGATTATCTTTAGTTTCAAGGAATTCATACATGGTAAGCCTATTGATTTATAAAATAATGATGATTATATAGAAATAGAATATTAAACAATGACACAATAATTGACATTAAGGAAGGCTGAAATTGTTAATTTAAACCATCACTGTTAGAGCCAACAATCTGAAATTAAACAAAAGATATTTGAACTGATGAAATGTATATAGAGCCAGTATGCTAAAGCATATCTGCTATTCATTAGGAAGTTATTTATTTTACCCATATGGTGGGCAAAAACAATCTGTGCTTATTGATAGCTTTTAATAAATGTGTCTGAGTTTGCATACTTTAGGAAGGTAAAGGACAGAGAAGTCTTGACACACATTGTAGTAGCGACAATTGATTATGATTTCCTACAGACAAGATAATCTCCAACACACACAGGTTGAGTAAATGGGATTTATTGGCCAGGCATGATGGCTCACGCCTCTAATACCAGCACTTTGGGAGGCCAAGGAGGACGGATCACTTGAGCCCAGGAGTTCAAGACCAGCCTGGGCAACATGGCAAGAGCTCATCTCTACCGGAAAAAAAAAAATAAATAAAATTAGCCAGGCATGGTAGAGTATGCCTATAGTCCCAGTTACTTGGGAAGCTGAGGTGGGAAGGTTGGAGGGTCACTTGAGCCTGGGAGGTTGAGACTACAGTGAGCTGTGATTATGCCACTGCACTTCAGCCTGGGTGACAAAATAAGATCCTGTCTCAAAAAAAAAAAAAAAAAAGAGAAAGTGGGATTCATTATTCCCACAGTTGCCAAGAAGTGATTAAAAATTTGGCCCTTCAAAGGTCATGGTTTGAAGACACATGTTTAAAGCATTTAAGAGTTCTTACACTATTTAATGGAACCTGCAGTATATGTGATGAGGATGTTCTGGATGTCTGCTGGCATTCTTTTCCCTTTTACATAATATAAAATATTTCCCTTATCTTTTAAGTATTATTTTTAAAAATGTGGTTAGTTTCCCATTATAAGCAAAGTATTCTCCCTCAATTTATTTACTTCAGTCATCTATTTTGTATCAAATGCTGACAGCTTCAGTATGAGTAAGGTTAATGAAATCAAAATTGGGCAGTTGGCAAAGGCATGGTTTCTCTCATAAACTAGAAATGAAGTGTCTTATTAAGGTGACATTCAGTCCTTGAAGAAGTCAGACAACAATGTTCAACATAGATGAGGATTATATTTTTGAATTAATAATACCAAAAAATCAAGATGTGAGTTCTTATGTCTGAACTTATGATTATCATTAAGTCCAGAACTTATATCTGGACTGCAAATGTGTTTTATATGCAGGTTTCTTTATGCAGTAAGTGGACATTTGTCCATTCTGGTCGTTAGACTACTTTTAAGTAATATAATTCAGTAAAGCTTTGTCTAGAATTTTCAATCAGTTTTTCCTCAAATTTTAATTTAAATAAAATTAGCCAGAACTAACTCAGACTCCTCTGTTATGTAGCTCTCTGTGGACAGTTATGTAAATGTACCTGTGTAGTACCACTAACATTAGTCCTTTATAATTTATAAAGTATTATGAAATACATTTTTTAAATTTATTACACCTGTGCATTAGATGATCAGGGCTCTCTCCATCTTCATCCTTAGTGTGAGGTGGAGTGATTGCTAGCTCCACAAGAACTTGAACTTGTAGCTAATTTCTTCAGATCCACCACTATTTTCTCCCTGTGAATTAATCCTTTGGGATATTTTTTAGTAGAGCAAAGAGGATTTTTGCTTTGCGAACACCCGTTACATAAAGCATGTATCAATAAGAGTGTCAAGTACTATGTCTACCAGTAAGGTAAATTAACATGCATTTCTTTGTGCCTAGTTTTAAATGTCAGAATATGTAAAATGATTTATATGGGTAGTTTACTGAGTTTTTTGTTTTTACACTAGATAAAGTGTTAGCTATTAATTGTCAGAAGAAATTAAGATTAAATGTAATTCTCCCCAACTGTTATCTTGGAGAACATGAAAGGATTTTAAGTAGTTTGATGAAATGCATTCTTACTGGGGGTTAATTTTATCACTGACAGCCATTGTCCTTTAGGGATACACTTTTGAATACTGGTATAAAGAACCACAGTTTCACTAATATGGATTGACAAAGACTGTCTTGAAATAACTGGTTAAATGTGATAGGGAACATGTAGGCTGACTGCAGGTGAACAATTAATTTGGAAGTCCAGGTGAAGTGTCTTGGAACCATAAATGAAAAAAGATAGGTCCTGGGAAATAGCTTTGAAATAAGCGTTAGCCACTAATGGTATGCATTCTTAAGTCATCTTTATTTGATTTTGAACTAGAATTTTATATAATATGCTCTATTTTGTTAGCAGATAGATGTTCGAGATTCCCACAAACAGGCAAACCTACCTATAAGCATAGGTATTCAGATGTAATCTTTAAGCACTTAACACTTGTTTCTCTCTCTCTAAGAGGAGCTATCTATAAGCAGCCTATGTGATTGAGGATAGAGCAGCAGCAGGAAGCGAGAAATTAGAAATCGAGGATCCTGAACTCCCAAATAAGGAAGGTTTCTTGTTCTTACATTTAAATGTGGGTTTGTCTGAGCTGAGAGTTTACAATGCTTCAGAATAGTAGGGTGTGTTTTACTGAAATCATTAGGAAGATTTTTTTTTTTTTCTATCAAAATTGCCTCCTTAACTGATACAACCTTAGTACAGAGCATTCACAGTAAAACGTATGCTCTGTTTAATACACATTACACTGTAAAGCAGTGAGCAAATTCCATTAATTTTGTAGCTGTATCATAAAGCCAATGATGTTATTAGACTACTTGGTTATGAAACTGAATTAGGTACTTTCACAATTATTGAAATGAAAGTAATTCAAACAAGTGAATCATTGAAGGATATGTTGTTGTATATAAGGAATCAAAATGGTAAATAATTGAAGGATATTTTTATTGTATTAAAGGAAACAAAATTTGAGATACTTTTCTTCAAAATTAAAATAACTTTTAAAAAATAGAGTATTAGTTAAAATTTCTCTGCATTAGTTTAAAATGTGAACTTTTAAAACCTCACAACTTGGAAATTTAATCACAAATTTTACTCTGAAAACTAAAAACATCTTCCAGACCTTTCTGGATGGATATCTGCCGGATATGAGAGTGAGGCATCCTTGGGAGTTCCTTAAAATTAGGCCAGTCAGGGCCGGGTGTGGTGGCTCATGTTTGTAATCCGAACACTTTGGGAAGCTGAGGTGGGCCAATACCTTTGAGCTCGGGAGTTCAAGAACAGCCTGGGCAACATGGCAAAACCTCATCTCTACAAAAAATACAAAAAATTAGCTGGACATGGTGGTGTGTGCCTGTAGTCCCAACTACATGGGAAACTGAGGTGAGGGCATTGCTTGAACCTAGGAGGTTGAGGTTGCAGTGAGCCATGATGCTGCGGCACTACAGCCTGGGTGAGAGGGTGAGACCCTGTCTAAAAAAAAATTCTGATGGCTGAGCCTGTGTCACAAAGAAAATTAACTTATTTTTTGATGTTAACTAAATTATCTTTAAGAAATTATATAGACTGTGATGATATATGGCAGTAGTTTTCCTGTTACTTCTACTTTTTTTGTTGTTGTTTTTCCTTTTGTTTTTGTAATACCAGTGGAACCTTTTCTTAAAATGAAACTTTAGACAAATCCAAGGCAATTATGCTTAAGGGAAAGAAAAGCGGGGGAAATCTTACTCAGAACTCTATTTTTTGAAACAGATATGGAATGGCTCAGAACAGGCGTGGTGTAAGCCCAGCACTTTGGGAGGCTGAGGTGGGAGGATCATTTGAGCACAGGAGTTCAAGTCGAGCCTGAGCAACGTAGTGAGACCCTGTCTCTATGAAAAAAGTTAAAAAGGCTAGGCACGGTGTGGGAGGCGAAAGTGGAAGAATTGCTTGAGCCCCAGGAGTTCAAGCCTGCAGTAAGCTGTGATCAGGTGACTGCCCTCCAACGTGGGCAACAGAGTGAAACCTTATCTTAAAAAAAGTAACAGCTTGGATTAAAACTGTCATAATTCAAAATTGTAAAGGAAGGCTGGGCACAGCGACTCGTGCCATTAACCCCTCCAAGGCAGGTTGATCGCTTGAGCCCAGGAGTCCAAGACCACCCTGGGCAACGTGGTAAAACCCCATCTCTACGAAAAATACAAAAATTAGCTGGGTATGGTGGCATGCACTTGTAGTCCCAGCTACTCAGGAGACTGACATGAGAGGATCATCTGATCTCAGTCTGGGAGGCAAAGGCTACAGTGACCCACGATAGTGCCACTGCACTCCAGCCTGGGTGACAGAGCGAGACCCTGTCTCAAAAAATAAATGAAAGAAAAAATTGTAAAGGAAAGAATGTAATTTAGCTAATGTCAATAGAGGAAATGTAGTGAAGAAAAAATGAGATTGTATGATTTGAGAGTCTTTGAAAGATTTGATGCATCTGATATAAATTTCTTGAACACGTGACTTTCTTTGGATCTTAGTGTCACAAATCAAAATAGCTAAAATAATAAAGTACTTGGATTTCCATCTACGTCATAAACTTTGCAAATTCCAATAAAAATTCTTAAGAACTCATGTCTCACGTGTATCATATTGTGGTTGTCTTTAGTTAATTAACCAAGTTTTTTTGTTACTAAAATTAGTTGATTACAGGACCTTACATAATATTTAGTATATGCCACACTTCTAGAAATTATTTATTCCCATAAAAACCTTAGAGGTAAGTTTGTTTTTTTTTTCTCATTTCCACAAATAAGATTACTGAGGCACAGAGAGACTGTAACTTGCTCAAGTTTACGCAAAAGACGAGATACGAAAGTAGTACAGTAAATTCACAGCCTATACACCTTAGTTTTTTAAAAAAATTTTTTTCATTTATTACTGTATAGCCTTTTTATTAATGTTTCTCTAAATTTACCTTTAATGATAAAAATATATTTTGAAGCTTTTGTAAAAATAGGAAGTACTAGAAATATTTCACTTTTTATTTTATTTATCTGTGTTTCAGAGATGGGATCTCACTCTGTTGCCTAGGCTGCAGTACAGTGGTGTGATCATGGCTCACTGCAGCCTCGAACTCCTGTGCTCAAGGGACACTCCTGCCTTGGCCTCTCAAAGTGTTGGGATTACAGGCATGCACCACCATACTCAGCCAGATTTTAACTTTTAAATATTTTTGAAAACCGTAAATGTAGCATTAATATAATATCTAAGAAATTTCATACAGTGTATGCCACCGAGATAAACAACAATAGTTATGATGTTAAGTTCTTTGAATTAGACAATGCATTATTTAAAAATATATGAACTACTTTGTTGCTGAAGCAAAGCAGCTTAAGGTCAAGTTTTCTGTAGGGAAACTAATAGCCTCCTAAATCCATAGTACTTAAAAGTAGGCTGAACTGGCTTCTTCCAGTCTGAACCAATTTAATATAGTAAGGTCACATTTCCTAATTCGGACGTGGTAAAGCTGTTTTCCCATTGAAGCCCACTTAAAAGAGAAAGAAAATAGTAACTCAGCTCATATTTTGGCGGCTCCCAAAGTGACTTGTGAGCTTTGTGAAAATGTATTAAATGATCAAGGACCATACACAATCTGCTCTACTTTTACTTGTGTAAGCATGTCTTGATAAAACCCAGAAAGGCAAAGATGACTTTTTGGTTTTTTTTTTTGAGACGGAGTCTCGCTCTGTCGCCCAAGCTGGAGTGCAGTGGCCGGATCTCAGCTCACTGCAAGCTCCGCCTCCCAGGTTAACGCCATTCGCCTGCCTCAGCCTCCCGAGTAGCTGGGACTACAGGCGCCCGCCACCTCGCCCGGCTAGGTTTTTTTTTGTATTTTTTTAGTAGAGATGGGGTTTCACCGTGTTAGCCAGGCTGGTCTCGATCTCCTGACCTCGTGATCCACCCGTCTCGGCCTCCCAAAGTGCTGGGATTACAGGCTTGAGCCACCGCGCCCGGCCAAAGATGACATTTTTTATATAGGAATAATATATCTAGATTCCATTACTATCTTTGGTCTTTGACACTATTGCTATTAGATTGTTAAAATTGTTTTATTTTTGTAACCATAAGTATTAATAATATCACCTTTTGGTACTCTCTTTGCAGTTTTCCCTCCTACCCTAATAGAAAATACACTTCATTTTAAATACTTTAAATAATGTAAACCCATTCTTATACAAATATTTAATAGTTTTATCGAAGAAACTCATAGTTGATGCACAGGAATTTTAAAAGGACAGGAAATAAAGCAGGATAATAATGTTGACTTACAATCATAGAATGATTTAAGGAGCTATTTTCTTAATAAAGAGCACCTACAACTCAATTTGAAAAAGAGTAGCAACTTAATAAAAGCCTAAGCAAAGAACTTGAATAGACAGCTTAAAGAAAAGGAACTTTGAATAGTCCTTAAAAATAGGAAAATATGCTCAACCTTACTCCTATAAAAGGAAATGTAAACTAAAAAACTCATTCATATTATGCTGTTAAGGATAAGGCAGCTCTGAATTACTAATGTGAATCAATCTTAAGTTTATATATTAAAAATATACACATATATGCATATGCAATGGATATCCACAAAAGGTTATGTGACTGAGAGAGGGGTGGAGGAGTACTTCATTTTCTTCATATCTTTTAAATATTTTTATTGCTGGCACAACTGCCTATTTAATGTAACTAGTTTGGGGGGTAAAATATTAAGTCATAGAATATTAAAATTTGTGAGGGACTTTTCGGAGCCATTTGGAGTGGCCCAAGTTTATCATAACAGCCAGCTTTATATCACAGAACTGCTGCTGTCAGCCCAACTCGTCTTTCACTATATTAGTAATTCTCAACTGGGCAGCATATCTTAATGGGATTTTAATAACAGATTGTCTCGTTCATCATTGTATTCCAATTATCTAGCATACAGGAGGTATTCAATAAATGTTTGAATGAAACAAATTTAAGGTATAAAATATTTTTTTTCTTTGGAAGATAGAGACGAAAACAATTTTTCTTTATTACGGAAAATTTATAATTGTATTTATAATTTTGATCTAAAGAAACATTTGTAAAGATATAATTTGTTAATCACTTTTCAGACACTGGCTTCATGTCCTATTGACCGTAAACCTTTTCAGGCAGTGTTTAAATTCAGTGCATTGGAAGGTTATGTTAAGGTAAGTCTTTTTATTCTGCAACATGAATTATGTAAAAATTAATTGAAGCTGTTTGACTTTGATTTCCAGTTTGTGTATATTTGAAAATTGTTCAACTTAAGGTTTAATATGTTATTTTAATCCTCCTTAGCATGATAAATTTATACCTTTCAACTAGGATACTTAAATTCTGAACCTTTTACTCATTTGCCCCCTAAAGAGGGCATATCCATAATGATCACCTTGTAATATACCACAAAATGTATTAGATCTCTGATAATCTAAAGGACATTTCATACTAAGGCTTAATTATAAAATACTTAACATTTTAGAATATCTTGAATGTGAGGACTTCCCATATTTCAAACAATTTAATTGGATAGCACTGTGAATACATGTTTTCCATTGGAAAAAAGTTTGAAATAGGCCAACTCCCACAAAACCTTAAGTCCAAAGTACCTGAAAACTGTGTTTTCCTGAAAAACGTAATTTTGAAATTAGCCAGTAAAATTAAATTCTGCTTGCCTCCTTAATGTTACTATTGTGAGCCATGATTGTGATGATTTGTATTTAAGTTAATTTTTTGCTTACCTGAAAAAAAGCAAAAAAACATGTCTGAGGTGAGTAAGAGAAGAGAAAAGGAGAAGAGTTAAGTATATGAGAAAGATTTCTTGATGTATCACTACTGAGTCATGAATGAAAAATAGCTAAAAGTGAGAGTACTCAATAGAAACGTAAGTGATGCCATTAATAGGAGAAACAAACCGTTTTTAGGTAGCACTGTTAGTCTATGTCCACTTGGTTACTGTCTATGTAAGTAGAAAAGGAGATGGAAGCAACGTACAACTATTATTTGTCTTAGTGTAGTTCTTATAATTTGTTTTGATATAGTTTTACCAGATGAATCTTGAAGCAAGGTACAAACAGGACTGCAATTCAAATAAAATGGTTTGCTTATTGTAATTGTATAACTTTGCTATCAATGCAAATTAGTTTATATCTCAGAAAAAAGATAAAACATTATAGAAGTGTAATATAGTAAGTGTGGCTTTTCCTGAAGACGTATTCTCCATTTTTCCAAACCCTATGTATGTATGTGTGTGTATAATTATGTTGCAAAAGATACATTAGTGTGAACTAGATTCCAAATATATTTTTCTACGAAATTATGTTTTCTTGCTTAGAATAAAATTTTGTTTATTTGATAGAGTTTGTATTTTACTTAAAAGTTTGGTACAGTGCTAATTTAATTTTGTTCAACTTAAAAGGTATTTCTTGGCACATGAGATATCTTCCACATTCTCTTAAATGTCTTCCCTAGACCTTTACTTCTTTCAAATCTTCACTTCATTATCTTTTTCCCTTTGCAACTGAACTTCTTGAATGAGACAACTCCCTCCTCTCAATTCTTACTCACTTTTCAGTTCCCATAGAACATTTACCTCTATTATCTTATTTTACAAACACTACCCTCACCAAGGTCCAGACTCAGACTTCCACATTCCATGGTTTGTTTTCTGCGTATAGTGCTGCTGACTACCCTTTACTTCCTCGGCTTGTAAAACATCCTTCTCTTGTGATTATGTATATATGTATGTATGTATGAATGATTGTTTTACTTCTCCATCCTTTCACAATCTTCTTTGTCATATCCTTACGCTCCTGTTCCTTTTCTTAATCATTAGAGCTCATAGGATCTTCATTTAAATTCTCTCAGTATACTTTCTTTCTAAGTCTTCTCAGCTATTATACTTCAGTAGCTTTAAGTACTACCTATATTTGGATGCTTCTACAATTCTGTCACTATCCTAGACTTCTTTACTGAGAGCCAGACCTGTATTTACAGCCACTTGTGCGTATCCTTCTGGAATACCAAGAAAATCTAACATTAACAAACTCCAAATTAATCACATTCCCTACCCCTTTCCCCAGCCCCAATTGTTAATGGAATCACAACCCCAGTCACCAAGATCAGAAATATCTGGGACTTTTCCAGTTTTCGCTCCCTCATCTGTTTTTTTCTGCTCAATGTCTTCAATATGTTTCTTCTTTATCCCTCCATTGTTCCCTCTTTGTAGACCCCTATTCTGTCATCTAACTAGTGCTGTCCAATAGAAGTATACTATAAACCACTAAATAACTAAACTTTTAAGTAGGCATCCTAAAAAAATAAAAAAAAAACAAATGAAATAAATTGAGTGATATATTTTATTTTTTATCTAATGTATTAGCCCAACATGCAATATTTTAAAATTATTGTTATTGAGAGATTTTACATTCTTTTAAAAAATTATACTAAGTCTTTGAAATCTTGTGTCTATTTTATACTTGCAGCACATTCCAATTTAGACGAGCCACATTTCAAGCACTGAGTAGCCATATGTGGCTATTGACTGTTGTCTTGCACAGCATAGATCTAGTCTATCTTAAGAGCTTTCTTTTTGATTTCCTGGTTTTTATAGTCTCTCCTTAGTTGGTTGATTCTCCATATCACACCAAAGTTATTTTCCTAAAAACAAATTTGATCATCGCATTTACTTTCTTTAAAAAGTCCACTCTGATGCCTGTAGAATTATTTTCTTATTCAAGACCCTTTACAGTTGAGTCCTAACACATTTCACCAATTTCATATCTAGCTACTCTCTTTTTCCCTGTCTACATTGGCTTCTCACTATTCCTTACAACTCTGTTCTTTCCTCCATCTAGAATATTTTTTTCTTAGACCAATTCCTAACTATCCTTTAAGACGAACTCATAAATCATTTACTCATTAAAGTCTTCTGTGACATCCTCAGTTAACTTCTGAGTCCTATATGTATATACAAATCTGTGTTCATATCTCTGTTATAAGCACTTAATCTGTTTATTCTTAGCTCTCACTATTTTGTTTCCCCAGAGCTAAGCACACTCACTAAGCTTATGGTTTAGCATGCTTGAATGAATAAGCATATGTATTTGGACTACACTTTTTAATCAGACAATTTTGTTCCTGTAATTTTAATCATTTCAAGGAAGAATTAAAAAGTTATTTCTAATGCTAGATTGTTGCTCTAAATTAAGTTTGCTTTTCTCATAGGTTCAAGTAAAAAAACAGCTGAGAGAAACAAAAAACAGGAAAAATGAAAACTCATTTGAGAAACAGTTCTCCTGTCATGAAAATTCTAAAAGCTGTATAAGGTTAGTGATTAACTTTAGAAGTGGAATGCAAACGAGTGGAACTGAAGTTAACTAGTACCAAAAGGGTATTTAAAAAAAATGAAGTGGGGTTTAAATGTGTTTAATCATTTATTCAAAAGCACACCCTTGATAATTTAAGGAGGGACTAGCTGAAATCTGAGAATCTAATTTCGGCTATACTTGGTTTTTGGTGAAGAACTGGTTCTGGCTGGGCATAGTGGCTCACTCCTGTAATTCCAGTGCTTTGGGAGGCTAAGGTGAGAGGATCACATGAGACCAGGAGTTTAGTACCAGCCTGGGGAACATAGTGAGGACCGTCCTCTCCTCCTCTGTCTCTACTAAAAAATAACACAAAATAAAAATAATTAAAAGAATTGGTTCTTTTAGGTTTATTTCTGAATCTGTTTTAGACCAAACCTTTTGTAAAATAAAATGTTCAGCAATATCAAATTTCTGAATGCTGGCCAGGTGTGGTGGCTCGCACCTGTAAGGCCAGCACTTTGGGAGGCTGAAGTGGGAGGATCACTTGAGCTCAGGAGTTCAAGACCAGCCTAGGCAACATAATGAGACCCTGTCTCTACTAAAAATTTACAGATGAGCTGGGCATGGTGACATATGACTGCAGTCCCAGCTACTCAGGAAATTGAGGCAGGGGGATATCTTGAACCCAGGAATCTGAGGCTGCAGTGAGCTATGATCACACCAGTACACTCCAACCTGAGCAACAGAGCAAGACTCTGTCTCAAAAACAAACCAAAATTCTGAATGCTTACCCTCATTGTTGTACTTAATCACATACCAATATTAAACACCTAATAGATAAGCATTGGTGCTCATACCACACTGTAAATAGCACTGACCAAGTTATTTATGGACAAAAAGTAGGGACTACCTAATGGTATAGCACAACATTCTTCATCAATTATAATTTAAACTGCTTATTAACCTTCACATATTGCTTTCCTGTGTTGCAGCAGGCACTTGCTATCTACTATAACAAGTGTTTATGTTAAAACATTTGTGTATATATATGTTTTTTTTTTTTCTGGCTGCTATTAAAACCATTGCCTGTTTTAACATAAATGCCTAGAAATGCAGTGTTGAGTACTTGAGTTTAATAGGTGTTTAACACATTTTTGAACTAAATTGAATATGAGTAGTACACTGGAAATTAATGCTTAAAATAACTTGTTCTAATACATTTGAAACATAAGCTCATTTTGATCCGAAATGTATTTAGAGCTGTCCAAAAGTTGAATTTTTAGGTCAATATGTTGTCACACTCATAATTAAATATATGATTTATTAGTACTTTTCATCAGAATACTAATTTCTTAAAAGAGTAAGTTTATTTAGTTCGTAAAACAGTTGGCAATAGTCACTGAGGTTTATTGAACCTATGACTAATTTATAACACTGTAGCTCCTTAGATGTTAACTTTTGGGTAGTTATGGTATTCTTTAAGAATGTGAAGAATGATTCAGATCCCTTCTGCTAGAAGAATACACGTTTACAGACGTAAAACTTTGTATATGATTTCAGGGTATTCACGGAATACCCACTCCAAGAGTTTACCCATGAGCCCCAAAGTTAGTAACTGCATTAGACCAAATTTTATAATTATTTCTGAAAAATACTTATCAGCTTTGGTTCTTGTATTAGTACACTTTTCCCAGGCATAGTGAAGAAATGCCTTTTGGTAGAAATACTTTAATTCTTGGTACAACTCATATCACTGGCTGTGACAATATCATAGATGTGCATTTTGTTTGTTTGTTTGTTCCCTCAAAATTACCCAATTCTCTTGGCTCTTACCAAGAGTGTAGTGGTCATCACAAAATGACCTATAAGGCTCACAGTTCTTATTTTAGTCTAACATAGCAAAAGTCGGCCCCATATTTAACTGCTTTTTCTCAGAGATTCGTCGTAAGGAAATAACAGCTGCAACATTAATAATTTGCCTTTGCCCACCAAGGCTTAGCTTAACAATTTTTCCCAAGGTGGAAAATCTCTGTCAGCTGTTGGATATTTACATTATACTCTTTTGGAGTCTTGGATGTTTTTAGTAGTCCTGTCATTCAGTCTTCTGTTTACTGGATGCTTGGTCTTCCAACATGCAGACAAACTCCATTCAATCTTCCTCTCCCTTCCAAAGCAATAAAACCCTGGGACCTCTCTCTGATACTTTTTACCAGTTCCAAAGAGGGCACTACAGTGGTATTTTGTTTCCTGGTAGTGAACCTCCATTTTAAGTCATTGTAGAGAATGGTAACTAAGTGAGGAGTGGAACTAATTATGCTTTCTTTGCTAAAATTTCCTAATGGTCTTTTTAAAAAATGTAATATCTGCTTACCTCTACTCTGCATGGCTCAGTAGCGAGTCAGTCATGATCAGCCAATAAGATTATTGTTTAAAGACTGAGATGAGGCTAGACGTGGTGGCTCATGCCTGTAATCCCAGCACTTTGGGGGCTGAGGCGGGAGAATCGCTTGAAATGAGGGATTTGAGACCAGCCTGGGCAACGTAGTGAGACCTCATGTCTAGTTAAAAAAAATAAATAAATAAAAAATAAAAAATATACTAGCAAGGCATGGTAGCTTACACCTGTAAGCCCAGCACTTAGGGAGGCCAAGGCGGGAGGATCACTTGAGCCCAGGAGTTCAAGAATAGCCTCAGGAACAAAGGGAAACTCTCTGCAAAAATAGAAAAAATTAACTTGACAAGGTGGTGCATGCCTGTAGTCCCAGCTACTCAGGAGGCTGAGCTGGGAGGATTGCTTCCACCCAGGAGGTCAAGAGTGCAGTGAGCCGTGATTGCACCACACCAGTCCAGCCTGGGTGTCAGCAAAATCTGGTCTCCAAAAAAAAAAAAAGACTGAGATAATACAACTCAACAGTTATTGAAACCTAACTTGACAGTCTAATATCTCATGGGAGTCTGTGAGAATATCCTTAAACCATTTACCAGATTTCAGCATAATTACTAAAATCAGTGCATAATAGATTTCGTTTTGATGGAGGAGAATGAGTTGAAAATAAGTGGGCAAAATGACAGTTTTTTTTCGTAATTCTTTCCTGTCTTTATTAATGTTTACAGAAGAAAAGCCATCATAAGAGAAGATCTATTAAGTGCAAAAGTTTGTGATTTGAAGTTGATACATAGTAAGTGACTTTTTGCCTGTGTATTCTACCTTTTTTGTTGTTTTTTAATTTAATGGTTGTGCCAGAGTTCTCATCAGTAACACCTTGGGCTGGAAAATAGTCCTCAGGTCTGTACATTGTGTTAAATCCTACATAAATTTTGTTTTCATGGAGCCATTTATACTGTTTTCTGCCCTTTTTTTCTTCTTGCTCCTCTTAAAAGGTAGGGGTGTGTGTGTGTGTGTGTGTGTGTGTGTGTGTGTGTGTGTGTTGGGAGAAAAGAGTGTTTCACAATTTTTTGGTGTTGACCAGCTCATATTGTGGCCTTATTCCACCCATTAGTGCAGAAGTCCGTAGGGGAGATGAGATTAAATACCTTGTGGGCCAGTAACTGTAAGCAGTAGCAAAGGAAGACTGTGACAGCAAGAAAGTAATTCACAGTTCCCGAAGGAAATTGTAGTTTGGCCTCTAGCCTTACTTCTAATTTGAAACTTAAAAATAAAGCATCTCTAACATGTTTATCTACATGAGCAGTTAAATATTCCTGTCTTCTGTTTTTGTCTGGTACATGATTTTCTAATATACAGGAAGGCTTTGCACCAGAGCCTGCATAAAAATGACAACATTCATAGTTCTTTGTGACTCCTCCTTGGGGATTCAGGCTGTTTATTCTGTCCCAGAGAACATCTAACTATGGTCTGTTTGTAAGCAGGGAGGTGGGCATTTATTTTCCAGACTAAGTCACAGTGAATTTCCGCTTACAGCTAGAACTAGTGAATTAGTGAGCTGTGAAAGAATTAATTGTTTTAAAAAGTGAATAACTTCATTTTTTATGCATTATGAATACCAAGTTTTGTTGGGTTTTTTTGTTGGTTTTGTTTTTGATTAGAATTAATATGATCCCTCAGGTTAGATTTATAGATTAACGTTCTACCTTTGAAATTTTACTATTAAAGTGAAATTGAAACGAAAATTGTTTTGATCTCTGCACTTTTGTGGTTGAAAAGGCATTTTTCTTTTGTCAGCTTTAGACATGAAAACACTCTTTGCTTTTCTATGTCATTGTTGTAGATTAGCATTCTTTTTTTATGAAGAGCATTCGCTTGCCAGTTCTAAGACCCAATATAAAATTTGCTGCTGAGGAAGATTAAATGATGTTACAGATTTTCTCTAGATAATTTGGCCCACTAAATTATGCTAGTCTTAGTTTTAAGACCACTGCCCACTGTAATTTTCTTAAAGTGTGTATCTCTTGCCTGGGCTCATTTTTAGAAGGTGAAATATAGGAAAATCTTAAATTCCATATGCTTCAACATAGTAAAGGTCATTTATAAGCATCTATGATTAATTCTGATTTGAGATTTTGTTTTACTGTTTAGAATGTGGAATATTAGATTGGATAGCTATTTTAAAATGATAATGAGGAAAAAAACCATTTCTGCCAGAAGGTTAACATTGTCTAAGGCCTGTAACTCAATGCTGTATCTACTTAAGATGCCTGTAGTCATTTGTTTGGTTTAGGATAGGCAGAAATACTGATTATACTTTGAGTGGATAATACAAGAGTGCTGATGCTGAGGTAATTATGAGCAAATGTCTTCACTGACCAACCTGGACTGATTTGAAGGGAACTGGGTATAGTAGTTACCCCTTGTCCATGGGTGGTATGTTCCAAGTTGATGCCTGAAACTACAGATAGTACCTAACCCTGTGTATATTATGTTTTTTCCTATATGTACATTCCCATGATAAAGTTTTATTTATAAATTAGGTGGTGGAAAGATTAACAATAATGAATAATAATATAGAACAATTATAACAATATACTGTAATAAAAGGTGAATGTGGGCTCTCTCTCAAAATATCTTACTGTACTTACTCTTCTTGTGATGAAGGTAGAGTGACACAAGATTTCATCATGTTATTCAGGATGGTGTACAATTTAAAACTTAGAAATTGTTTATATCTGGAATTTTCCATTTAATATTTTTGGGCTGCAGTTGACCACAGGTAGCTGAAACTGCAGAAAGAGAAACTGTGAATAAGGGGGGACCACTGTACTCATTGATTATCCAATTAGTTATTAATACTTTTGCTATGATGTTACTTTTTACTGGGGAAATTTGATAAGTCTAACATGGTCAGTTTTTCTTCCTGTATTGAAATAGATTATTTATTGGATGAAGTAGCTTATATTTAGGTATTACATTTGATGAAAATTGTTCAGGTTTAAATTCTAGATTCATATTCAGTACGTACTCAGTATTGGATGTTCATACTCGGAGAAGCAAAAGGGAATTGAGATCACTCATACATTCAACAAATACCTAACTGTACTGAGCACAGTGACTCTTAGGGGTATAGTTGTGAACAAAAACAACAGAGTGCTTGCCAATGAGATCTCATAGACAAACAAAAATATAAATATATATAAAACAGGTGGTAATAAATGCTTTAAAGAGAATAAAGCTGGGTAAAAGGTTAAAGGGTGATGACATTGTGGAGATGACCATTTATTTAAAGTGTTAGGGAAACCCTCTTGAATAAAGATATATTTGAGCAGTGACCTTCAAGAAGTAAGAATTTAAGCCATGAAGATATCTCAGGGAAGATTGTTCGGGGCAAGGAAACAGCAAGTGTAAAAGCCTGAGACAGGAATATTCTTGGAATGTCTCCAAAGAATAGCAAGGAGGTTATTGTGGCTAGAATGACTGAATTAGGTCGATGGAGGAGAAACAGTAAAACATAAGGGGAGATCATTTAGGGCCAGTGTGAGCTAGGGAGTGTTTTCAGGAGTAATATGATCTGGTACATTTTTAAAGGATTACTCTGGCTGTGAAGGCCACAAATTATAGTGGCTTGGGCCAGGAAGATATTAGTGGATGAGAAGTGGTTCAATTCTGTATGTACCATTGATCTTTGAACAACACAAGAGTTAGGTCAAAAATCAGTGTATAACTTTTGACTCCCTCAGAACTTGACTAATAGCCTACTGTTGACTGGAAACCTTACAGATAAAACATAAACTGTTGATAAACACATTTTATATGTTACGTGTATTATATACAGTATTCTTACAATAAAGTAAGCTAGTGAAAGAATGTTTTTAAGAAATCATAAGGAGGAGAAAATATATTTACTGTTCATTGAGCGGACGTGGATCATCATAAAGGTCTTTATCCTTGTTGTCTTCACATTGAGTGGGCTAAGGAAGAGAAGGGGTTGATCTTGCTGTCTTGGATGGCAATGGCAGAAAAGGTGGAAGGGGAGGCAGAAGAGGCAAGCACACTCAGTGTAACTTTTACTGAAAAACATTCATGAATAAGCAGACCCTTGGAGTTCAAACACATGTTGTTCGAGGGTCAACTACATCGTACTTGAAAGATGAAGCTAACAGGATTCATTGATGGACTGGATATAGGCTACAAGAAAGAAGGAAGTCAGGGTTGACTTACAAGGTCTTGACCTGAGGAACTGGTAAAATAGGAGTTGCCAGCTACTGAGTTGGGGAAGGCTGGTGGGAGAACGTCTGGGAGGGTATAATGAAGAATTATCTTTTGGAAGTAGAATGGTGGTGATTTATAGGGAGATGTTTGTCAAGGGATTCAGAGGTTCAGTTATGCAAGATGAATAAATTCTGGATATTTAATGTATGGATGTACAGCAATGTGGATATAATTAACAGTGGTGTATTGTACACTTGAAATTCGCCGACCCAGTAGACCTTGTGTTCTCACTACAAGAAAAAGGGAGAATGGTAACTGTGAGGGGATGCATATGTTTAGTTTTTGTGATTATTTTCACAATGTGTACATACATCAGAACATTAAGTAGTATACCTTAAATATATACAATTTTTGTCAATTGTACCTCAGTAAAGATGAGGGGCAAATTCGTTTTTCGATAAGTAAGGTGTCTACGACCATAGAGATGCTCTGAAGAAATTGGATGTTTACATTTCATGTACAAATAAGATCTATTCATCTTCATGTTATTTTAATGAACAGTTTTTGTTGATATGTATGTTTATTTATGCTTGACTCCTCAGTTAAATTGATGGTTTCTTCCAGTTGTCATTTCTTTTCTCACTCTTGAGTTCAGGCAGAATGTTTAAGATTATGATGATCAGAAATAAGACTGAGGCAACATGGTGAAACTCACCTCTACAAAAAATACAAAAATTAGCCAAGTGTGGTGATACACACCTGTAGTCCCAGCTACTTGGGAGGCTGAGGTGGGAGGACCACCTGAGCCTGGGGAAGTTGAGGCTTCAGGTGAGTCATGATTATGCCACCGCACTCCGGTGTGGGTGCCAGAGTAAGACCCTTTCTCAAAAAAATAAATAAATAAAAGGAAATGAGACTGAAAAGGAAGATTGCTATGCAGGTAGACACAAAAGTTTTTTTCATTGAGATACAATGCGGTGAAACTGTTGTAGAAAAACTAACCCGGTTAAAGTATTCCAAAAGGATGGGAAGCCAAGTATCTGTTAGAAAGTTTCTGAAGATGTCAAAAGAGGAGGTTAATAAACTAACTATGTCTTCTGAGATTGCGTATTAACAGCATTTTGTAAAGTCTTTTTTAAAAGGCTAAATGTCTTGTGCAAGATCACATTGCTAATAATTGGAGCCACCAGAATTTGATCCAGTCTTCTGACTCCATATCCAATGCCACTTTCTACTACAAAATAATACTAAAGCATGATATTGTTAGTGTTACCGACCTTAATTAAGCCTCTCACTTTATGGTTGTCTGCAACCTTTGTAACTTAAATTATTGGCATTCTGATGGATCTTGTTTGGATGTACTTTCAAGCTCAAAAATAATTTTTAATGTAAAATTAGCTCTCTTTGATTTTGATAACAGAATGTCTGCTTGCCACTTATCAGTTAACTGTAATTTTTTGTTCCTTCAGGCTAAAGGTCATAAATCATAGCTGTAAGATTAGAACCTTTAAGAGTTTTCGCCTTTAATTTGGACATTTTTTTTTAAAATTTTTCTTTTAATTTTCACATTTCTTATAAGGTTTCTTAGACAGTATTTATTAACAAATGGACTAATTAGAAGACCAAGAGAACCTGTAAGTGTAACTTGGAATTATTGCAAAGTTTAGGGGCAGAAATGAGCCTGTCATGCAACAGAAAAGACAGCTTGTATCCTTAAATGTTGACATTTGATGACTAAGCAAGGAACCAAGAGACAAAGTCAAGGTGAAGGTAGAGTTACTGAGGGATTGTGCAAATTGATACATCTTTGTTTGCCCAGTTACACTGAACAGAAACCATGATATAGCCTAAGGATAATTTAAATTTCTTTTAATAAAAGAACTACTTGAGAAACTATTGTCTGTCTCTTTATCTAGGATTGATTGGTTAGATTTTAGAAGCAACTCTGCTTAGCCTAGCTTCTTTTTTTGGTTTCTTATTTATTTACATATATTTTTTGAGATGGAGTTTTGGTCTTGTTGCCCAGGCTGGAGTGCAATGGCACGATCTTGGCTCACTGCAACCTCTGCCCCTGAGTTCAGACAATTCTTCTGTCTCAGCCTCCCAAGTAGCTTGGATTACAGGCATGCACCGCCATGCCCAGCTACTTTTGTATTTTTAGTAGAGATGGGGTTTCACCATGTTGGTCAGGCTAGTCTAACTCCTGACCTCAGATGATCTGCTGGTCTCGGCCTCCAAAAGTGCTCGGATTACAGGCGTGAGCCACTGCACCTGGCCAAACTTCTTTAATTTCTTCAAGTTTTGTGAAGGAGGATGGGACTGTTCTTTAAACATAGGTGTGTGACTTTCTATCTGAAGTCATTTGTTATACAGTAATCAAACTAATGAGTAGAGCTTATGAAGTTGTGAATTCTTATATCTTGATTAGAAATTATTATAGCCTATAAATATAGTATATTAGTTAAAACTTCAGCAGGTTTAATAGATGGTTTTACTGGAAGTCAAGCCCCTTGAGTTTTGTACAGTTTTTTACCATTAAAACACCTGTGACTTTAGTAAAATTATATAAACTGTCTAGTTTTCTCATATAATGAAGATGATGTTGCCACACTAGAGGTATTGCGAAAGGTTAGGCAGCAAACCTATTAGCAAATTTGTTGAGGAAATATCACTTTCTTCTGTCATACTAGATAACTGAATTATACCTTTTTGTTTTTAATCTCCTTTATATTCACTTTGTTTCTTGGAATGAACATTAATCTTTGGTTTGGGATAGTAGTTTATAATTGATATAGTTTACAGAAAGATCTCCCTTTCAGGCATTTCTTAATGTAGTACTTCTTTAAGTACATACTAGATCCATCTAAGTATGTCTTTATTAAACTTTGGAATCAATTAATCAAACTTTAATTGGATGCCTGCCAAGTACTGGGTTCTAGGCTCTGAGCCTTTATTATACTTGTTTATATTGTACAAAAGGATGTTTTAATGAAACATCCTTTGGGATTAGTGTTTCATGAAACATGTTTGGGGATATGCTGAATTAAAATAAATGAAACAAACTTCTAGTTAAGCATAGCAGATTGAGTACTTGTTTAATGCTCTGATCCCTCTCATCCCAAATCTCTACTAAAATGACAATAAAGGAATGAAAGAAAAGTGTGGATGTTTTTTTTTTTTTTTTTTTGAGATGGGGTATCGCTCTTGTCACCCAGGCTGGAGTGCTGTGGCGCCATCTTGACTCACTGCAACCTCCGCCTCCCGGGTTCAAGCGATTCTCCTGCCTCAGCCTCCATAGGTGCCCGCCACCATGCCTGGCTGATTTTGATATTTTTAGTAGAGCAGGGTTTCACCATGTTGGCCAGGCTGGTCTCGAACTCCTGACCTCAGGTGATCCACCAACCTCGGCCTCCCAGAATGCCGGGATTACAGGCGTGAGCCGCCGCGCCTGGCTGGAAAGAAAAGTTTTAAGCCACAAAGTTTAAGCCACAAAGACAAGAAAGCTGGAGAGGAGGGGATAGCACATAAGTGTCCACAAAATAGTAAAATGGTATGAGGGGGATGGTAAATTGTCTTAGCAGAAAGCTGATACATAGACATTTCACGAGGAGAATGGAGTTAAGAATCTCAAGACAGTTCACATACCATCGAACCTTAGAAAGTTGAGTTTGAAGGCCTCCATTATCTGTGAAGGCAGAGATATGGGGTTGTTGCAGAAAACAGAATTGATTAAAAATTTTTAGATCCTGAAGATTCCTGGCTGAACAGGGTAGAACAAGGGGACTATGCAATGAAAGACTGGAGATTTTTACTCTCTAAAATGAATATTTGAACCAGATTTAAACTTTAGCATAAATGATGGTACAGCAAACAACAGAGAGGGAAATTAAGTCAAATGATGAGGCTTCTAGTCCTCTACCCAAGATCATTTTTCAAAGCACTGGCAATCTTTATTATTATTATTTTCCAAAGTAGGAGATAAGGGGCATCTTTTGGAAAACTTGACTTGCCCAAAAGAAAAGACTTAAAGATAATGTCATTTGAGAGTCTCCCAATGAAATAACCAGATGTCTGCTTGATCACCCTACAGTGAAACAGCTGAAAGGCTCTGATCACCCATCTACATAATTTTCAATCAATATTTTAGTGTCCCACCAACAATCAAGGATCTCCAGATATTTGAGGGAAATCAGTATAATAAAGATGAAAACAGATACAAAAGGAACCTGATGGGACAGACCCATTGCTGGAAAATAGGGAATAACTTTAAAAAACTTAATATCTTCAAAGCCTGAAAGAAGGGATGTTTTATCAATGATTTAAGAAAAATAATATTTAAGAAAAAGCTTTTAGAAGTTAAAAATATTACAGCAAAAATATGAAAATTCAACAGGAGTAGAAGATAAGCTCATAAGTCTCAGAAAGTAGTACTTAAAGTCAAAGAGATGATAGGATATTCATTTAAGTGATTCAATATCAATAAAATTTCAGAAAGGAAAAATGCAAAAATTTATTTTTTAAAAAGTAATACAAAGGGAATTTTTCTGTAATAGTAGAGCACAGGTGTCCAGATATGAAGAAATAATATAATACCCTAGTAAATGAAAAAATAATTATACCAGGTACTTCATAAAGTTCTAGAAGTCTGAGGATGACGAGAGAGAGAGTAAAAACAGACCACATAGAGGACTGGGGTTACAGAGTGTCATCAACAATAGTTGGAGCAGTGAAGCAGTGCCTTGAAAACTCTAGGGAAAATGATTACTAACCTAGAAAATTCTGTAACCTATCAAACTATTCATCATGTATTAACTCAGAATTCCCACCCTTTTCCACTTCTGCTGGAGGATGTATATACCTCACTAAATGAGATAGTAAATGGAAGAACAATGTGAGATTCAGAAAATGAGTTCCAACTCAGGAAAAGATAAAGAGGACAAAGAGGATTATTAGGATAATGACAAAGGACAATCCCAGAATGACTATTGAACAGCAGTTTTGAGAGTTACCAGTTCATATTGGACCAGGACAAAGAAAGAGTTTTGCAAGGAGAGTGGGGAACAGACTTCATGGATGAGTTGTTGTAACTGAGTGTATTAAACTCAGATTTATACTTTTGTTGTAGTTAGCTAAATTAATGGTGGATAATAAGGAAGAAAAGGAAAAGAAAAAACAAAGCCATTATTAACCCTAGGAAAATATCTGAAGCCAGCTAGGCGCAGTGGCTCACGCCTGTGATCCCAGCACTTTGGGAGGCGGAGGTGGGTGGATCACCTGAGGTCAGGAGTTCAAGACCAGCCTGACCAATATGTTGAAACCCCATCTCTACTAAAAATACCAAAATTAGCCAGGCGTGGTGGTGTGCACCTGTAGTCCCAGCCACTCAGGAGGCCGAGACAGGAGAATTGCTTGAACCCAGGAGGCAGAGGTTGCAGTGAGCTGAGATTGTGCCACTGCCTCCAGCCTGGCCGACAAAGCGAGACTCTCTCAAAAAAAA
>NW_012099087.1:658859-686359 GCF_000951045.1 Mandrillus leucophaeus
AAAAAAAAAAAAAAAAAAAAAAGTAGAGTAGTATAAGGATGTTATTTAGAAATAAAGAAGTAAATGTTAGAAGAAACAGCCAAAAGATTTGATGAGTGCTTTGGGGAAGTGGAAATCAAGAGCAGGTATTTCCATAATTTTTCTTTATAAATTTGGAAGTACTGTTTGACACCTTAAAGTATGTATGTGCATTACTTTGATAAAACTAAATAAAAAGGTGTATCACTGCCCTCCAAAAACAGACAAGTAGGGTGGATTTGTGAAACGATCTTCAGGAAACCACAATTTAGACAAATTCACCAGTATTGAATACTTTGAGGGATTGTCATTGAAGCTGCTCAGTAATTATCTGAGAATTACCCAGAAATACGTGAAATAGCTTTTGGACTGGATTTTCCCATGTAGCATTGCCCACAGAAAACTAACAGTTCTTTCAGTAGAGAGCGTTTTATCTAATGAAGGCTTTCTGAGATAGGTTTCCAAGTGAAAGAATGCTGTGTAAACACTACATACTCATTAAGTGTTGAGTGAATGCAACTTGAAACAAAACAACTCAGCATCCTTAGGGCATAAAAGACACTATGTAGGTATAGCACAGCAATTCTATGTCTAGCTGAAGGAACATGGTTATTTCTAAGAGTGTATCTATGTACCTACCACACGTTTTTACTTCTTGCCTCATAAGCAATTTTAAAAATCAGCGTATCATCTTTTAGATACAGATTTTTAGACACAGATTTTCAAAGGGGTAAGGCAGTAAGTTCCAGAACTCAGCCTGTTCGCCTGCCACTAACATTGAAATTACATTTGTTACAATAGTTCTGAGAGGGACTTGTGCAAAACCAAACAGCTGTTATATAATAACTAAAAAGGAAATTAGTATGCTATTAAGTAGAAAGTAGGCTATTACCGACTGGACTAACAGAAGTAAAACAAAATATATATGATCTTACAGTGCAGGAAACAAGCCTCCTAGTTAGTGTGATTTATTTTGAACTATGTCAATAGGCCCTTTGTGAGGCAAGCAAGGGGGAAAATTAAAAGGCAGTTGTCATATGCACTGTAGACAGGTCGTAAGCAGTGAAGCCACCAACATTGTTGTAACAAAAAGCTGTTTCAGACAACACGTCTGCTTTTCCCTCTTAGTATAAAATTTGAAGGAAAGAACACACCTGAAGTGGGTGCCAGTGGCTAAATGGTAATTTATGGTTAACAAGAGTTGATGGCCCCAGGCCCCCTAGTCAGCCTGTACTTGAGATAGCTACCTGTTTTCTAGATGATAGCTGGAAAAGAAATGTTAAGTGCATTATTGATATTAAATAGCTTGACTTCTTGTGTATACCTTTTGTTACAAGATAGTTTAAGTTTGCATAAGGTGGCAGAAAATGATTAGAATTTTAACTCACGTGTTGTAAACATAGCAGGTTTTACATACTTCACCCAGTTTTCTCTATTGTGGCCTTTTATATTTTACTTGTATTTGTAGCTTAACAAGATAAGATGAAATCGGCATTTGGGAAAATTGTGTAAAAAATGTGTATTATTTGAAATGCAGCTTTTCTACATATTTCAACCCTTGGCAGTATACTGGTATCAGTGCTGGTTTATAGCCTTTTTAATAAAAATTAATACAAGGTAACCAAGTCCTTTTATGTCTTTGAACAGGAAACTCTTTATACAGTGAAACAGGAGGAGAGAAAAATGCAGCAATAAAGATAAATAAGGTTTGTTGAAACCAAGAAAAATCTTTTTCTTAAATAATAACACTTTAGGGTTATTTAGTCCATAAATAACCAGTGCTTCAGGTATATCAAAATATTTAAGTATAACTATTATTTACCTATTAGAGATATTTTTATTTGCGGTTTCACTAACTACTTTTTACTTTTCTAGCCTCAGAGATCAAATTGGAGTACAAATCAGTGCTTCAGAAATTTTTTCTGCAATATGTTTTCTTCTGTTAGTCACCCTGGAGAATCTTCCTTTACATCCTATAGCACTTATTGGTTAGTATTTTCTACTTTTAATTTATGCTGTTTATACTTGATGTTTAATTATTAACTTTGCTAGAAATTTAAACTCTAGGCCCAATAAAATCTGAAAGGCCCACGTTGGTTTTTTTGCTTTAGTTTTTTTCTTTTTTTTTTTTTTTTTAATTTTTGGAATGTAAAGTAGCTCTAGCCAAGAGAAAACCTGTTAATTTGGGGAGCTTCTCTATTGTGCAATGATTGCCTATGCCAGTGTGCTTTGTTTTCATTAATAAGTTGTTCTATATAAGCTCTATATATGATAAGAGAAGTAGGTTATTTATTAGATTGTGGGGATGTTACCTAAAGAAGAACCCTTTTAGAGCTGATCCATTCATCTTTGAATCCTAGTGACTGGCATGTAGATACAAAGTTGATATTTATGGAATTTGCAGATTAAATTGAGGCTTTAAAATCACGTATAGTTAGTTGAGCCAGCAGCACAGAATAAGATTGTGTGATTTAATTTTAGAGCTTGGCAAGGTACCAAAATATCTAAGTAGGCTTTTGAAAAGCTGAACTATGCCCATTTTTGGTTGCAGTCATCTTACCCTCCTTTATTTTCTTCTTTTGTCTTAGGCTTAGTTTCAAGTAGGAAACCATTGCACCTAGAATTTCTTTCTTTCAATAATGAGGATATTACTCTGACTTGACTTTATTTAAAAAATTCTGTGACTTAAGATAGAAATTCAAGTGTTATTTTTAACAAATAAATACAATTCTAATTTGCGATATAAAAATTGTACTTATTTTAGGAATGAGTTTATTTTGAAAGTGTTTAAATAGAAAAAAGCTCACATTCTGATAAGTGTGATTCATAATGCTAGGTACAAAAACAGCTGCTATTCTTTGTACGACCTAATTGTTTTTTTGAACCTAAAATTGTGAGATTCTGATGAAGGTCTAAAATGTATCTTTTAGTACAGAATTTATAGAAGCCAGTGAAATCAGTACGTTGATTAGGCAGAAGAGACATGAACTGGAATTGTCATGGTTTCCTGATACATTACCTGGAATTGGAAGGTAAAAATAAAATATTGTTTACTCAGATGTTTACATGCTAACGTGAACAAGATAGCATTAGTACTTAAATACAGGGGTACCTTACTCAGTTGTTATTTTCCTAAGGAAGTTTTGTGCAAATTAAACTTTGGTGTTTCAAATGCCCAACAAAGATTGTTACATAAAGGACCCCTTAGAAAGTAAAGAACCCTTAATTTATCTGTTTAACAAGTATAGCTGTGTATATGCTAGATTTATTTAAAAGGGAGAGAACCTGAATATTAAGATTTATTATTAGTAATACATCTGTCACCATTCCTGTACTGTTCTCCTGTTCTAGTCTTACCTGTATGCTGTCAGCTGAATCACACTTTTACCATATTCCTCTCCTCAAAAATGTTCTTCTAAATAACTATTTGATCAAGTGCCTACTCTACCCCGACACTCATGACTTTCTGTAATCTCGTTTTTTATTTCTTAGTTTAGTCCTGAAGCTACTAAGATGGTGCTAGATATGTAATATATACTTAAATCAAGCTCCTAAGTTAACATTAGGGTCGCTGCCTGAGTGTTATGTTAATTCCTATAACATATTATGACTTTATTTTATATGTCACTATAATATAGTTCTGTATAGGGCATTCACCCTCTAGGAATGATGGCAGAACATAATAGAAGTCAAATGAAGAAGTCCAGATGTATGTACTATGAAACCCTTCCTTATAGTTACATATTTTTATACATGTACAAGTTACATTTTTTTTCTCCATGCTTCTCTTCTCTTACTCCAGAATCTCACCTTATACTGAATCAGATAGTCTTTTGTTAGGAGACCTAAATGAGTAAGAAAAAAAAAAGCTGAGAAGTGGTTTGGGTTTGAATGGAGAAAATTTGAAGGGGAGGGAGTCTTAACAGATCTCTAGGGACACTGAGAACTTTGAAGAGCCATCCCCAGGTCGAGGAATTTTAGAATATAACATAGTGATATAAATCAGTTCCTTGGTTGCCTGGAAAGGAGGGAGAAGGATTACGAAGGAGTGTGAGGATACTTTCTGCAGGGATGGAAACGTTCTCTTTCTTGATTGGGGTGGTGGTTAACACAGACATATATATATATATATATGTACACACTTTGGTCAAAAGTTACCAAATGTACTCTTAAAATCTGTGCATTTTATGTTGAATTACACCTCAAAGTTGATTTTATTTTTTTAGACTAGTGAAGAACATGATGAAAGCTAGAAAATATCTTGTCAAAATACTACATAAATTATTTCAAAGAGAAACGTCTGTGTTAAGTTGCTTTCGTCTTTTCTTTGCCATGAATTTATCAGAAAAACATAGTTTAAAAGATTTTTTTCTGAATTGCAGCCAATCGGTAGCTATCTTCAGACAAGGAGTAACCTTGAATTTACATTTTTAGTTATTTGGGCAAAAAACGTTTAAGCACTGTATTTTAATATTGCTAACCTGATTTAGAGAATTAATACTTTTAGATTGCTGGTTTAATTTTTTAAACCATTTAAACAAAAATATTTTTATTATGTTTTCAGAATTGCTTTTATACCCTGGAATGTTGAAACAGAAGTCCTTCCTCTCATTTCTTCTACGTTGCCAAGAACTATTTTTCCAACAAGTACCATATCTTTAGAACATTTTGGTAAAGTTTGTGAAATCATTTTCTATTTTAAAAATTGTTGTTATTATTTTCTTCCAGTTTCATAAAAATGTGTGTTTGATGACTTAGAAAAGCTGTAAAGTAAGGCATAGTAACTTGTAAATACTTCTATAAATATTTGGACAGCGACTTAACTTTAAAATTGCTTCAACTAGAGTGTGTGTGTGTGTATATATATCTACACACACTGTATGTATCCTATATACACACACAATGGAATATTATTCTGCTACAAAAAGAAGGAAATCTTGTCTTTTGTGTCAACATGGATGAACCTGGAGGACATTATAGTAAGTGAACAAGGCAGGCACAGAAAGAAATACCACATGATCCACTTACATGTGGAATCTAAAAAAGTTGATCTCATAGAACTAGACTATAGACAAGGGGGTGGGGTAGCCTGGTGGGGTGGAGGTTGTTGGTCAATGGATAGAAAGTTTCAGCTAGATAGAATAAGTTCTAAAGGTCTATTGTGTAACGTGATGACTATAATAATGCAGTTGACCCTTGAAAAACACAGGTTTTAACTGGGTGGCGACATTTATACATGAATTTAAAAAAATAAATATATCGGAAAATTTTTGGAGATTTGCAACAATGAAAAAACTCACAGACAAATCTCATAGTCTATAAATAGTGAAAAAATTAAGGAAAAGGTATGTCATTAATGCATGAAATATATGTAGATACTAGTCTATTTCATCATTTACTACCATAAAATATATACAAATCTATGATAAAAAGTTAAAATTTATCAAAACATATACACACTCAAACTACATGGTTCCACCATTTGCAGTCATGAGAAATGTAAACAGCTGTAAAGATACAGTATTAACTCATAACTGTGTAAAATTAAATATAGTGCATATTTACCAGTGTAGCAATTTTTGTGGCTGCCACCTGTTGCTATTTTGGTGAGCTCAAGTGGAGGCTGAGGCTACAATGCGCTGTGATTGCACCACTGCACTGCAGCCTGTGCAACAGAACAAGGACCTGTCTCAAAAAAAAAAAAAAAACAACCTGCAAAACTTGGTGTAATGTAATCATCTCCATGTGAGCATTTGTCTTTCTAATAGATTGCATATCACAGTAAAAAGTGATCTCTTGCAGTGCTTGTGTATTTTTCATAGTGTTTAGTGCAATACTGTAAACCTTGAGTAACACCTTTGGAACCCACATGAAGTGCCATTAGTGATGTAGGAAGTGCTCCCAAGAAGCAAAGTTATGGCTTTATAAGAAGAAGTTTAATTCCTTGGTAGGAACTGATCGAGATCTATAGCTACAATTGCCCACCATTTCAGACAGATGATTCATCTTGTAAACAAATGATATATTAAAAATAAAATGATACAAACTTAGGGTATCAATAAATACAGTACAGCACTGCAATGTATTTTCTCTTATGATTTTTGTAATAACCTTTAGCTTCTTTTATTGTAAGAATACAGTATGTAACACATATAACATTAAAAATATGTTAATTCACTGTTATCGGTGAGGAGTATGGTGAACAACAGTTAAGTTTCGGGGAGTAAAAACTATGCCAATTTTTGACTGTGTGGGGGGTTGGTGCTCCTAATCCCTTTGTTGTTAAAGGGTCAACTATATCTGAAAATTGCTAGAGAGTGGATGTAAAGTGTTCTCACTAAACAAATGGTAACTATGTGAGGTAGCACATATATTAAGTAGCTAGATTTGGTCATTCCACAATGTTTATGTACTTCAAAACATCATGTTGTACATGGTAAACACATACAGTTTTATCTGTCAGTCAGTTTTAAAAATAAAAAATATTCCAACTAGAAACTCTCTTCTACAGTTTTTAGAAATTACAACTTGGAGGCTTTGAGGAGCTGATTCGAAGTCTCCTGTTTCAGGCTTTCATATCCAAACCATAGATCTTTAGAAGTAACATCTGTTAATTAATTATTAATAAATAGTTTGAGTCTTTATTAATTCATGAATAACTTGACCATTTTCTCTCTCCTTTTGCCTAGATAATCCCAGGTCATGGCCGGGCGCAGTAGCTCACGCCTGTATTCCCAGCACTTTTGGGAGGCCGAGGCAGGCAGATCACTTGATTTCAGCTTGGGCAACATGGCGAAACCCTGTCTCTATTAAAAATACAAAATAGCTGGACATGGTAGCGCGTGCCTGTAGTCCCAGCTACCCAGGAGGCTGAGGCGGGAGGATCGCTTGAGCCTGGGAGGTTGAGGCTTCTGTGAGCGATGATTGCTCCAGTGATCACACCATTGCACTCCAGCCTGGGTGACAGAGTGAGACCCTGTCTCTGAAAAAAAAAAAAAATTAAGCAAGTAGCAGTTACGAGACCAAAAGTTATTTTCCTTTTTTTTCTCCATAAAATTGCCCACTTGGACCAAATCTAGTTATAACTTATTTCAGTGTCATTAAGAAACTTGATGAATACCTCATATTACTCAGAGGTTAGTAGCTGTGCATTTATTAATAGTTTTATTTGTAAGTATTTTGTTTCACTCTGTTGCAGACTGTTTTATGCTAAAATTAGCTAAAGCCAAATTACTGTTTCTTAAAACACATATTTTTTACCCTTTATTTTTTTAAAAAAATATTAGGTACTTCTTGCAAAGGATATGCATTAGCACATCCTCAAGAAGGGGAAGAAAAGAAGCAAACTTCTGGTACATCAAATACCAGAGGATCAAGACGGAAACCTGCAATGACAACTCCTACAAGGAGGTCTACACGTAACACAAGAGCCGAAACAGCCAGTCAGTCTCAGAGATCCCCAATATCAAACAATTCTGGGTGTGATGCCCCAGGTAACAGTAATCCATCTTTAAGTGTTCCCTCTTCGGCTGAGTCAGAAAAGCAAACAAGACAGGCTCCAAAACGGAAGTCTGTAAGAAGAGGAAGAAAACCACCTTTACTGAAAAAGAAACTTCGGAGCTCTGTAGCTGCCCCTGAAAAATCATCTTCCAGTGATTCAGTAGATGAAGAAACAGCAGAATCTGACACATCACCTGTGTTAGAAAAAGAGCACCAATCAGATGTAGACAGTAGTAACATTTGTACTGTGCAGACACATGTAGAAAACCAGTCTGCTGATTGCTTGAAAAGTTGCAATGAGCAAATAGAAGAAAGTAAGAAGCATACTGCAAATCATGATACAGAGGAAAGAGTAGAATCTTCATCTTCTGAGTCTTGTGCTCAGGATCCTCCTATGCTAGTTGGTGAGGAAGGGGATGTTAAAAAACTTGAGAATACAGGTATAGAGGCTAAAGTTTTGTGTTTGGAAAGTGAGACTTCTAAAAATATTTTTGAAAAAGGAGGTGATCCATTGGAAAAGCAAGACCCGATATCTGGACTTTCAGAATCAGAGGTAAAGGCAGATATATGTACAGTTCATCTTCCAAATGATTTTCCTACATGTTTAACATCTGAAAGCAAAGTGCACCAACCTGTATCTAGTCCCCTAAGTGAGTTATCTGAGAATGTAGAGTCAGTGGTTAATGAAGAAAAAATGACAGAGAGTTCCATAGTAGAAGTTACTGAACATAAAGATTCTACACTAAAAACAGAGGAGCTTATAGAGAGCCCCAAGTTAAAATCTTCTGAGGGTGAAATTATACAAACGGTGGACAGACAATCTATTGAGAGCCCAGAGGTTCAATTGCTTGGGCATATTGAAACTGAAGATGTAGAAATAATTGCAACATGTGATACTTTTGGGAATGAAGATTTCAATAATGTTCAAGACTCTGAAAATAATTTATTAAAAAATAATCTTATGAACACCAAATTGGAAAAATCTTTAGAAGAAAAGAATGAATCGCCGACCGAACATCCTAGATCTACAGAGTTGCCTAAAACACACATTGAACAGATTCAGAAGCATTTTAGTGAGGACAACAATGAAATGATACCTATGGAGTGTGATTCATTTTGCAGTGACCAAAATGAATGTGAAGTTGAACCATCTGTAAATGCTGATCTTAAGCAAATGAATGAAAATTCTGTGACACACAGTTCCAAAAATAATATGCCATCTTCTGATCTTGCAGATGAAAAGGTTGAAACTGTTTCTCAACCATCTCAAAGCCCAAAAGATACCATAGATAAAGCCAGAAAGCCTCGTACTCGAAGATCTAGATTTCATTCTCCATCTACGACTTGGTCTCCCAACAAAGACACTCCACAAGAAAAGAAGCGGCCCCAGTCTCCATCTCCCAGAAGAGAAACTGGGAAAGAAAGCAGGAAGTCTCAATCACCATCTCCTAAGAATGAGTCAGCCAGAGGCCGGAAAAAATCCCGTTCTCAGTCCCCAAAAAAAGATATTGCAAGAGAAAGGAGACAATCTCAGTCTCGGTCTCCAAAAAGGGATACTACTAGGGAAAGCAGAAGATCTGAATCACTGTCACCAAGAAGAGAAACTTCTAGAGAGAACAAAAGATCTCAGCCAAGAGTGAAAGATTCCTCCCCAGGAGAAAAATCCAGGTCCCAGAGCAGAGAACGAGAAAGTGATAGAGATGGGCAGAGGAGAGAGAGAGAGAGGAGAACCAGAAAGTGGTCTAGGTCCAGATCTCATTCTAGGTCCCCCTCAAGATGTAGAGCAAAAAGTAAGAGTTCATCGTTTGGTAGAATTGACAGAGATAGTTACTCTCCCCGGTGGAAGGGAAGATGGGCAAATGATGGTTGGAGATGTCCACGAGGAAATGATCGGTACAGAAAGAATGACCCAGAGAAACAGAATGAAAATACAAGAAAAGAAAAAAATGACATCCATCTAGATGCTGATGATCCAAATTCTGCTGACAAACATAGAAATGACTGTCCCAGTTGGATAACAGAAAAAATAAACTCTGGGCCTGATCCAAGAACCAGAAATCCAGAAAAGTTGAAAGAGTCTCACTGGGAAGAAAATAGAAATGAAAATTCAGGAAATTCTTGGAATAAAAACTTTGGTTCTGGTTGGGTATCTAACCGTGGTAGAGGCAGAGGCAACCGTGGCAGAGGCACTTACAGAAGTAGTTTTGCCTATAAAGATCAGAATGAAAATAGGTGGCAGAATCGAAAACCACTCTCAGGGAATTCAAACAGTTCAGGGAGTGAATCTTTCAAGTTTGTGGAACAGCAATCCTATAAGCGGAAAAGTGAACAGGAGTTCTCATTTGATACACCAGCAGATAGATCTGGATGGACATCTGCATCTAGCTGGGCTGTGAGAAAGACTTTGCCAGCAGATGTACAAAACTACTACTCGCGACGAGGCAGAAATTCTACAGGTCCACAGTCTGGATGGATGAAACAAGAGGAGGAAACATCTGGACAGGGTAATGTATTCTTGTTGGTTTATTGATACTGTTTTATTTGAATAATTATAAATTTAATATGTTATTTGTATGAGTTGAAATGATCCTTATTTGTAGTTTTTATAACAAGCTGAACCCTAGTTGTTTGCAGGTCACTTTGCATTATATAAATGTATATACATGCACATTTATCTACATAAGTATATTATTAACGCTACCTCTGCTCCAGACCTTGCCAAAGACTTAAATATTTTCAGCACTGTTTGCTACAATAGAAGAGTTTGGGATATTCCTATGCAGGATTTAACCTCTAATTTGTTGATTTCAGATATGTATACTTTTAATTTTTTTGATAATTGTTCTCATACAAATAATAATAAGCCATTGTTTTAATAGTAAAGATTTATATTTCCTTTTTTTTTCTTGTTAAGAACATTGCAAGAAAAAGGCTGTTGAAGATATAAAAATTGAATAATCTTATAATTTAGTAACTAAATTTTATGTGATTTTTTTAACTAGTCAGTTTCTTGAGCTACTGATTGTTGATGTATGTTTTGCATGAACTTACTCTTAAAACATATATTCAGGTGAATGTTTTGTTTTTTGAGGTGGAGTTTTTCTTTTTTTGCCCAGGCTAGAGTGCAATGGCATGATCTCTGCTCACTGCAGCCTTCACCCCCTGGGCTCCAGCGATTCTCCAGCCTCCCGAATAGCTGGGATTACAGGCGCCCACCACCACACCTAGCTAATTTTTGTAATTTTTTAGTAGAGATGGGGTTTCACCATGTTGGCCAGGCTGCTCTCGAACTCCTGACCTCAGGTGATCCGCCTGCCTCAGCCTCCCAAAGTGCTGGGATTACAAGCTTGCACCACCGCGCCTGGCCAAATGTTTTCTTTCAGTTAGAAAATCAGTTCACGTTATTTAGAAATGACAGGATTAAATTAAGCAGTTGGAGATTGGTACTGTTATACTGAGCCTATTAATTGCTATTTAATTTTACTGTAACCAGTGGTTGTTTCTTTGTCTATAGAGATTTATAACGTGATTTTTTTCACAAGCTTTTTTTCTTTTGATAGATTCTAGCCTAAAAGACCAAACAAACCAGCAAGTTGATGGTTCTCAGCTACCTATAAATATGATGCAACCACAAATGAATGTAATGCAGCAACAAATGAATGCACAACACCAGCCTATGAATATCTTCCCATATCCAGTGGGTGTTCATACTCCTTTGATGAACATCCAGCGCAATCCATTTAATGTTCATCCTCAGCTACCCTTGCATCTCCACACAGGAGTGCCCCTCATGCAGGTAGCCGCTCCTACCGGTGTATCTCAGGGATTACCACCACCACCACCTCCTCCCCCACCATCCCAACAAGTCAACTACATTACTTCGCAACCAGATGGAAAGCAATTGCAGGTATGTTTTTAGCAATTCAAGTTTAATCAATATAGCCATTGTAAACATTTAGCTGTTCAGGACAGATGTTCAAAAAAAGGCATCCTGGCATTCAAAAACAATTTGTTTATTTGATTTTAGTTATGGTAAACCTTCATAGTCCCTCTTTCACTATCCTTCTCAAAACCCCCCAACTCCCAAATTAGAAAATTAATTAAATACTTATTACCAAATCCAAGCTACATATATGCTGTTACTTATATCTGAACAGGATTTTTTTTTTTTCATATTAAGTAAACCAAATTATAAACCAAATTAGGATCAAGTGGTGGGCGCTTTACATTTTTCTGCTGTTTTGCATTGTTTATGGGGGGTGTATGAGGCGGTGGGAATTAGTGATTAAGTACTATGATGAAGTTTTTATTGTCTTGTTCAGACAAACACTAGATAAAGTTGTTCATTATCCATTACCATCTGTGTTTCATTTTCATGAATTTATCATGCTGAAAAGAAAGGAGAAGTGCCTCTGTGAGACATAGAAAATTTGAATAATTTGCAAACATTGTGTTGCTTAAAATTTTATGACTGCCTTTAAAAAATTTTAGAATCCTAGGCGGGCACGGTGGCTCATACCTGTTATCCCAGCACGTTGGGAGGCCAAGGCAGGTGGATCAGTTGAAGTCAGGAGTTCGTGACCAGCTTGGCCAACATGGTGAAACCCCATCTCTACCAAAAATACAAAAATTAGGCCAGGCACGGTGGCTCACGCCTGTAATCCCAGCACTTTGGGAGGCCAAGGTGGACGGATCACGAGGTCAGGATCAGCCTGGCCAACATGGTGAAACCCTGCCTCTACTAAAAATACAAAAATTAGCTGGGTGTGGTGGCGGGCACCTGTAATCCCAGCTACTCAGGAAGCTGAGGCTGGAGAATTGCTTGAACTCAGGAGGTGGAGGGTGCAGTGAGCTGAGATCGTGCCACTGCACTCCAGCCTGGGTGACAGAGCAAGACTCTGTCTCGAAAAAAATATATATACAAAAATTAGCCAGGCGTGGTGATGCATGCCTGTAATCCCAGCTACTTGGAGGCTGAGGCTTGAGAATCACTTGAACCAGTAGTCAGAGATTGCATTGAGCCAAGATTGCGCCACTGAACTCTAGCGTGGGAGAGAGTGAGACTTCGTCTCAAAATAAATAAATAAATAAATAAATAAATAAATAAATAAATAAAAGTAGAATCCTGACAGTACGATAGAGTTGAAAGAATAGGGAAATTGGATTTTAGTATTTTGTATCTTAATCTTTTTCTCCTATCAACTTACTACAAGCCATTTGATTTTACTGCGTTATTTTTTCCAATCTTTAAAGTGGGGGCACTTATTTTCATTAATATGCCTGAAGATCCTTGCAGGAAAGATACAGTTCTTTAAAAGCTCTTCTCCTCCTTGTTTTTAGTGTTGCTGTCAGAATGTTACAATCCATATATATAATTTAAAACTCATCTTGACATATCTAAATAAGGCCCTGTTTAAGAGTGTTAATCATTTTTCTTTAAAGGGCCCTTTAGATATAATTACCTGAAATATGCATTTTTCTTTAGTACTAAGGTTGGTTTGCTTTGTGTTTTTTAATGTTATTTCTAATACATCACTAAAAGACTTCTGTTGAGTACAAGTAATTCATTAACTGATGATAACTCTTTAACACAGGGTATTCCTAGTTCTTCTCATGTAAGTAATAACATGAGTACACCAGTTTTGCCTGCTCCAACAGCAGCCCCAGGAAATACGGGAACGGTTCAGGGACCAAGTTCTGGTAATACTTCGTCATCAAGTCACAGCAAAGCCTCTATTGCTGCTGTAAAATTGGCAGAAAGCAAAGTAAGTGTTACAGTGGAAGCCAGCGCAGATAGCTCGAAGACAGACAAGGCAAGTTCAAGGTTGAGAGCAACCTCCATAATTCTGTATATGATAAAGGTGAAAAATATCAGCTTTTTATTGTATGAGTGGTGAAGGGAATTTCTTATTGGCAGTCTAAATGCCAGTATTATTTGAAGGATTCTCTCTAGATGAGTTGATGTCCAGTAAATTACTGGTAATACTTTATAATTGTTTTTAGAAATGTTTGACATGTTTTAGTAAATAAACTGTTTTGTATTTGTCACGTTAATAGTTGGAGAGTCTCTTATTGTAAATGTGAAGTATTTTCAGTTTCTTGTTTGAAATTTCGTGAGAGCATATGACTGGTAAATAATAAATTATACATTTTCTTCTCATCAGAAATTGCAAATTCAAGAAAAAGCAGCACAAGAGGTAAAATTGGCCATTAAGCCATTTTACCAAAATAAAGATATCACCAAGGAAGAATATAAAGAAATTGTACGGAAAGCAGTAGATAAAGTAAGTTATGCCTTTAGTGGAGTATGTGCACATTGTTTTGAACCACCTCTGTTTTAATAAATGAATGCTGAAGTTTAATTAAAATAATAAAAGCTAGCTCCTACTAATTCCTGTCTACTTTTTTGCCTTTTGACTAGTTTGTATGAGATAATGAAACATGAAAATAAGTCTGGTTATCTCTTTGGGGTTGTTTTTCACAAAGCTTTCTATTTTGGCTTTAATCCCTTTAAGCATGAAAAAAGTTTACCCCCCACCCCTTTTTTCTTAGGTTTGTCATAGTAAGAGTGGAGAAGTAAATTCTACTAAAGTGGCAAATCTGGTTAAAGCCTATGTAGACAAATACAAATATTCACGGAAGGGGAGCCAAAAGAAAACTCTGGAAGAACCTGTGTCTACTGAAAAAAACATAGGCTGAAATGGGGAACGCTGTCAAAGACATTATCAGGATATCTGCAAAGTGCAATTTCAACATGTACCATTAACTGAAAATCATACATAACTGTGATTGAAATTTGGTTTTGATAAAATTATTTTTTTAACATAGGATATGATGTTTTGTTCTAAATAAATATAGGTCTGCACTGCAACTTCTGTATCCTTCCTTCCCCTCCAACCTCCCCCACAAAATTCAAGGGAAAGTAAAGTGTTGAAAGGAATGTGCATCTTTACTAGGACTGTGTTACAGTGTGGATACTGAAAGATGTATAGCTTTTTGATTAGGGCAATGGAGTGCATAAATTAGAAACTTCTAAGTGCACTGGTTTTCAAAGAGATATATATATAAAATGCATTTATTCTGTCAGGTTAAAATATAAAGTATGATCTTTATGATTGATTTTTTCCCTCTAATTATAGAAAGTTAAATAATGTATTACCATGAAAAATGTTTCTAATATTAAATAGAACATATCAGTTGCAGAGTTCCTAATGTGTATTTTTAAAGCACATATCTGAATAAATTGCCTAGATAGAAAAAAATTATCACATGAGTAAAATTTAGTGTTCAAAACATTGAGACACTCTTCACCTATTGTATGACCAAATAAAGGTTATGCTGCTTGTTTTTCTTTTGTGCCTTTTTTTACCCTGAATTGAGATAAGCAGTTTGACTTACTAGATTACAACTTTGGCCGTTCAAAGTCTTTGTTGAAGACTTTGAAGAAAAAGATTTGGAAAAATTGTTGACTTTCGGCTGGGCATGATGGCTCACGCCTATAATCCCAGCATTTTGGGAGGCCGAGGCGGGTGGATCACCTGAGGTTAGATCATCGAGACCAGCCTGGCTAACATGGTGAAACCCCGTCTCTACTAAAAATACAAAAATTAGCCAGGCGTGTTGGTGCATGCCTGTAATCCCAGCTATTCGGGAGGCTGAGGCAGGAGAATCAGTTGAACCCAGGAGGCAGAAGTTGCAGTGAGCCGAGACCGTGCCATTGCACTTCAGCCTGGGCAACAGGAGCAAATCTCCGTCTCAAAAAAAAAAAAAAAAAGTGTTGACTTTGTAGAAATTATGTACTTTCGTAGTATCTTCTTCTACCCATTGCAGATGATAAATTATTTGTGCCAATTTGAGAATTGCTATTAAGCTGTTATCCTCCCTTCCTTGGGACTAAGAATTACAAGACTCATGGCACTGGCATAAAGTCGTTGTTTAATCACTGATGAAATTATTTTCACACTTGTTACAATGAATGAAGTGTTAATTTGGTGATCAGGTGGTAGCCATTAGCCATGTTGCAGAATTCTAAAATTCTAGCCAATGAAACCTGTGTTTTAGAAATGCAGAGGAAAATTGAATAATGGAGTCTTGGTTAGCCTTTCAGGGACTAGGGATTTGTTTTTTTGTTTGTTTTTTTGTTTGTTTGTTTTCTTCTTTTTAGTACTAGAATATCTTATAAAAGGTAAGTTTAAAATGTTTATCGTGCCATTATTTTAACTGGCATCTTGAAAGAACAATGCGTTTTCTCCATGATAAACTCTGATTCCAGTAGGAATTTTCAGTACATACCAAGTACCTGGAAAGTTCTTCAGATAAGTTAATGGATCCAAGGAGATACATGCCTCCATGAGATAAACTGACCCTTTTACTAGCTAAACTAGCCAGAGCAATACTCTGTAGAACTGTGCTTTTCTAAAGTAAGGATTATCTGTTTCTCAATTTTACGTGCATAATACTTTTCCTGGTGCTAGCTTTGATAGGCAAAATATCTTGAAATGTTGGCCCCATAATGATTGTGCTAGTTCATAAGCTTTGTTAAGTTATGAGTGTAATCATAAAAATATTTCCAAGCAGTTTTTGACCTTCATTCTACATTTCTGGGCATTTGTAATATGGTATTCTACTGCTATATATTTTTAAAGTTTGCATTTAGATTATGATAAAGAAATTTCAAGTGTATTTCTTCTAATAAAGTATTAAGACAGTGTTTCAGAATATCAAGGCACACCTCCTTAGTTGTTTTAGGTTAGAACTCTACAAACAATTTTGTGAATGTTCAAAGTATTTTGAGTTAAGGCTAGTTCATACTTTGAAATTTTTGCAGCAAATTGCTGCGTCTAAGTTGATTAATCACACAATACATACTTTTCCTGCATTTTCTTTCAGTGACATTTGAGAATTGGGTGACATTTTAAAATGTGCTTTATACCATTTAGCTTTTGCAAACAAGTTCTAAAGTTTTGGAGCAAAAGTGGTGTGGTCAAGAGTTGAAGTCTCATATATCTTTAGTAGCACTCCCATGAATTATTTCCATGACAATGACAAGTGTGTGTTCCATATCTGATTGGGGCACTGATTAGACTGCATTAATAGCTAATGAAGAGTGTTATTTGATTAGAATTCAAACTTTTAAAATTTTGAAATGTTTAAGAATGTATTAGAAAATGCATGCTTTATGTTGAAAAAATACATTGCTTTAACATTCCTCATTCTTTAAGAAATTTATGTTAATTTTGCATGGGCACAAACTTAATCAGAAACATTTTGTGGAGTTACATTTCCTCTTGTTATTTATCAAGGTTCAGTATTGACTTGATCTTTGAAACCTTGGTCCTTTTCATTTACTAGTCACATTGACCGATGTTTTATAGAAATGCCTAGAATTTTGAGACTAATAGTAGTTATCCATTAACATTCTAAAAGTTTTGTGCTTTTTAAAATTTGTTTTGGTAATTACCACATTTTTTTCTCTTACCTTCCTTTAAATGGCCACAGTGTATACTGCTTGAATGTTCCATCCAAAAGATGTAGCTTCAGAAGCACAGTGATTGCCCCAGGGTCCATGAGATATTGTTTTTATTATGAAGTTGGAGTGCTGTCTACTGAAATTATACTCTTAAATAAATATGTATGTAGTGTGTAATATTTTCTAATAAATTCTTTTGATAAACTAATGTCTTTAACATTTTATTATTAAGTTTCCAGGGGAATGGTGACTTGTTGATTATAATTCCTTACAAATGTGTTGAAGTGTTACTTGGATTTGTACCAAAGTCATTCGCATCATGGTTACATAATACCCAAGCTCTAAAGCAAGCCTAGAGTTAGCTATAAGCATATATTTTAATGGCATTTCCCCTAATTACATAATTATTGGAAGAAATTAGAAAAACTTTAGTAAATGTGTAAAAAACACTGAAAAAGGAGAAAAATCACCTGTAATCCTACCAAAGGTAACAACTAATGCCAAACAAACTGCACATAATTATGTTGTAACCTTTCATTTTCACTTAATGATGTACTGAGAATTTTCCATTTTAATAAAAATTATAGCTTATTATTTTGTCAATAAAAAATGATAGGGGCCGGGCGTGGTGGCTCAAGCCTGTAATCCCAGCACTTTGGGAGGCCGAGACGGGCGGATCATGAGGTCAGGAGATCGAGACCATCCTGGCTAACCCGGTGAAACCCCGTCTGTACTAAAAAATACAAAAAACTAGCCAGGCGAGGTGGCAGGCACCTGTAGTCCCAGCTACTCGGGAGGCTGAGGCAGGAGAACGGCTTAAACCCGGGAGGCGGAGCTTGCAGTGAGCTGAGATCCTGCCACTGCACTCCAGCCTGGGCGACAGAGCGAGACTCCGTCTCAAAAAAAAAACAAAAAGATATATACTGGCTGTATAGTGTTTTTTTGTTTTTTTTGTTTTTTGTTTTTTGTTTTTTGTTTGAGATGGAGTATCGCTCTGTTGCCCAGGCTGGAATGCAGTGGCACCATCTCAGCTCACTGCACCCTCCACCTTCCGGGTTCAAGCAATTCTCCTGCCTCAGCCTCTTGAGTAGCTGGGATTACAGGCACCTGCCACTATACGTGGCTAGTTTTTGTACTTTTAGTAGAGATGGGGTTTCACTATGTTGGTCTTGAATTCCTGACCTCAAGTGATCTGCCTGCTCAGCCTCCCAAAGTGCTTGAATTACAGGCGTGAGCCACTGCACCTGGCCCAAATGGCTGTACAGTAGTCTATAACGTGACTGTACCATTAAAACAATCCTCCACTGTTGGATGTTAAGTTGCCTTTTTTTTTTTTTTTGAGACGGTGGTTCACTCTTGTCACCCAGGCTGGAGTGCAGTGGTGCGATCTCAGCTCACTGCAACCTCTGTCTCCCAGGTTCAAGTGAGTCTCCTGCCTCAGCCTCTTGAGTAACTGGGATTACAGGTGCCTACCACCACGCCTGGCTAATTTTGGTATTTTCAGTAGAGACAGGGTTTCACCATGTTGGCCAGGCCAGTCTCGAACTCCTAACCTCAGGTGATCTGCCCACCTCAGCCTCCCAGAGAGCTGGGATTACAGGCGTGAGCCACTGTGTCTGGCCTAAGTTGCTTTTATGAATATAAATTAGTAAAATACAAATAAGACATATAAACAATCTCTACCAATTTCAGATTTTCTTGGGCTTGATTCTACCAATAGAATATCTCATTTTATAAAAATTTTTTAATGTGATTATACACACATGCATACTTTCTAAAACTGAATTACATATACCTGTGAAACTTCATTTTCTTAAGCTGATTTTTCAACCACTACAAAGATTTGTTTGTATATATTTCCAAACTCTTTAATGCATTTACAAAAATTTTTTTAACTTGCTGGCAGAGTGGTTCCCACCTGTAATCCCAGCATTTTGGGAGGCCAAACCAGGAGGACTGCTTGAGCTCAGGAGTTGGAAACAGTCTGGGTAACATAGCAAGACCCCGTCTCTACAAAAAATCAAGAAGTTGCCCAGGCGAGGTGGTGTATACCTGTGGTCTCAAGATACTTGGGAGGCTGAAGTGGGAGAATTGCTTGAGCCCAGGAGGCAGAGGTTGCAGTGAGCCAAAATTGTGCCACTGCACTCCAGCCTGGGTGTTAGAGCGAGATACTATCTCAAAAACAATGTTTTGTAGGGTTCCAGGAAAGCAGGTTGCTCAGATCGTTTTTCCCAGCATATGAATTGTATATTGTAAATTGTTCTGCATCTCTAGTTCCCTTAATAAACTGAAGATATAAAGTCAGTATGTATGAATGTGCCATGTTTTTTATAATGGCTACATCATGTTCCTCTCTTGCTGGTCATTTAAGTTATGTGCAGGTTTTGGCTATTAGAAAGAACGCTTTAATGAACACCCTTTGTGACTTACCACTGAACAATTTTTTTTTTTTTTTTTTTTTTTTAGCCAAGAGTCTCACTTTGTTGCCCTTGCAAGAGTGCAGTGGCACAATCACTGCTCACTGCAGCCTCAACCTCCCAGACTCAAGCAGTCCTCCCACCTCAGCCTCCTGAGTAGCTGGGACTACAGGTGTGCACCACCACGCCTGGCTAACTTTTGTATTTTTTGTAGAGATGGGGTTTTGCTGTGTTGCCCAGGCTGGTCTCAAACTCCTGGATTCAAGCAATCCACCTGCCTCAGCCTCCCAAAGTGCTGGGATTACAGGCATGAGTCACTGCACATGGCCTGTTCATAGGTCTTCCAGAATGTTCAGTTCATCAAACGATGCACACCTACTGTGTATAAGGAATTCTTAGATTTTTCGTGTCAGGTTTTGAATAGTACAGTAAATACTACCATATTAAGCTTCTAGTATGTACTAGGCATTCTGTCAAACATTTCATATGTATTACCACATTTCATTTATAAAACCAATTCTAGTAATTTGACAAAAAAAATTGAGATGCATAAAGGATTAACTGAGTTATCTAGTTGCACAGCTACTTAGTGGAGCCAAGATTCACATCCAAGTCCATGCTAGACTTGGGGATGTTACATTGAGTTCACATATATAAACTTATGTTCGTATAGTAACGCAGGAATGATAGCTGATATAGAGAAGTGAAAACAGCACGGGGAAAGTGAGAGGAAGGGACATGTATCATATGTCTAATTAGGTCCACTCATTTTTTACTTTTTTTTTTTTTGGAGACAAGTCTCGGTTTGTTGCCCAGGCTGGAGTGCAGTGGCGTGATCTCGGCTCACTGCAGTCTCAACCTCCTGGACTCAAGTGATTGTTACACCTCAGCCTTCCAAGTAGCTGAGACTACAGTCATGGGCCACTCCGCTCGGCTAATTTTTTTAATTTTGTGGAGACAGGATCTTGCTTTGGTGCCCTGGCTGGTCTCAAACTCCTGAGCTCAAGCAATTGTCCTGCCTTGGCCTCCCAAAGTGCTGGGATTATAGGCATGAGCCATGGTGCCTGGCCTCATTTTTGACTTTTTAATAGCACTCCCATATTTCCTGTTTCGGAGATATTTAACCATGAAGCCATCTTTAGTGCATTCTTTGCTTTTCTTGCCCTGTTTTCATTTTCTCAGTTTCCTGTGCATTGATTCCTCCTTTACAATAAACTCCAGCTTGTTTCCAGCCATGTTACCTTTGACTTCTTTGAATAGTTTTAACTCTTACTTAAATTCTGTGGAAACCAGTTTCATCTTAGACACTATAGACTAATCATCCAATAGTACAGTTTTGGCCAAATTATTCCACATCATTTCTTCAACAGATAGTGCCAGCCTGTGTGTGTTACACAGTAGAGAAGAGGGAGCAAAACAATATCATCATGGAACCATATACTTGTTGGGTAAACAGGTACATGTATAACTGATGAGGGTGCAAATAGGACAACCAGATGCTCCAAGAATCTGATGGGTTTATAAAGTCTAAGATTGGTCAGGGAGGATCCCTGGGGTGGGAAGGGCGTTGACACTTCAGCTAAGAGCCAGATGGTAGCTAGGGAGGGAGAGGATGAACTGGCAGAGGGAATGGGGCAAGAGTGGGTCTTGCCGGAGAGCATGGCATCCCTAAGCCTGGAATGGCTGGAATGAAGATTGAGAGGAGTTTTTTGGCAACATATTTTGTAAGGAAAAGCTTTTAAACAGGAGGTGTTTGACATGATGAGATTTACTTTTTGAAATGAGTGCTCAAAATGTTTCATGGCTCAATACAAGCGGTTAGAACATGAGAAGTGGGCCGGGCGCGGTGGCTCATGCCTGTAATCCCAGCACTTTGGGAGGCCAAGGCGGGCAGGTCACCAGAGGTCAGGAGTTTCAGACCAGCCTGACCAACAGGGAGAAACCCCATTTCTATTAAAAATACAAAATTAGCCGGGCATAGTAGTGCATGCCTGTAATCCCAGCTACTCGGGAGGCTGAGGCAGGAAAATCACTTGAACCTGGGAGGCAGAGGTTGTGGTGAGCCAAGATTGTGCCATTGCACTCCAGCCTGGGCAACAAGAGTGAAACTCTGTCTCAAAACAAAACAAAACAAAAAACATGAGAAGTGTTCAACCAAAAACATTAAACAACAGTGTTTTAAATTTTGTCAAACTGGTAATTTCCAATTGTGGCAAGAGTGCCATGATCAAACACTACTGTGAGGGGTGTGCAAATATGTACAATTTTTCTGAAAGGCAATTTGAAAATAGGTATAAAGAACCTTAAAGGGATTATGTATTCTTTTCATACTATAAACATCCTGGTCCCCATATTTCTTTCCCGTATTAGTGGAAAACTGGAGGGGGATGGTTAACATAAACTATGGTTCATTCATATAAAAGTATTTTACAGCTATTTTAAATGTTTCCGGGGGACAGGAAGTGGAAGAATGTACTCCTTTAATATTAAATGGAGAAAATATAGGACAAAAACTAGATACAATTATCCTAACTTTCTTTAAAAACTTTAAGGCAAAAATACATATATTATTCATAGAAGTTGTTTCTGGATAATAGAGGGTTTTTTCCCGTCTTTAAAAACTTTCAGGCAAAAAATATATATATTATTAATAGAAGTTGTTTCTGGGTAACAGAGGATTTTTCCCCTGTATGCTTTTATCTCCCAGATTTCACAGTTAATAAAAATTGCATGATCAGAAAAACTATCTTCAAAATTGCAGGCCTCGCTGCTTGTGGTATGAGGGCGAGAGATGGGGTAAAGGCTTTGGTCTAGGCTGAAGAGCTGAAAGTTTCCCACACTGGAACTGGTCTGAGTTCTTAGTTGCTTGAGCATCTGGCTGTGATGGGCAACTGTCTGATGTCTCCTCACACTCAGTTCCTCAGGGAGGAGCTTAACTTCTCTGGCAACTGATGAGTTCTAGTCTGTAAATAGTCAGCACCCACTGGCTTTGTGGAGTGAGAAACGCTTTAGTCATGAAGCAGTGGACTTCCCAAACAGTAACTAGCTGAGCATACTCCCCACCAATCCTGTGAGTTTGACAGAAGATAATCCATTTCTGGTGATAAGTAAGGGTATCTGGGCTTTAAAGCTCACAGAGGGCCCGGTTTTGTGACAGTGAGTATGTGCTCTCTGAACCTGAATTACCTATAAAAAGGGGTGCTGCCTATCTACCTTGCAGGGTTACTGAGGATTGAGATAATAGATGGGAATGTCTTGAAATTTACTCCACATTTACTTGGGGAAATTCTTGCCTATATAACCAGGACTGTTTTCTCGTTTCATCCCTGCTGGACAGTGATGGAAATGCAACTTAACTTACCAAGTGGTTTGCAATCTAGCTGCATACTTAGGGTCATATGGAGAGTTTTATAAAAGGCCATGCACAAGCACAGGCCCACCTCCCAAACCAATTGTATCTGTCTCTGGGATGGGGTATTTTTAAATCTCCCAGGTGGAGTCTAATGTGCAGCCAAGAAGCAAACCATGTAACTTTTTTAGATCCCCTGCAGATCACAGCTGTTCTGTTAGAGTAACATAATTAATTAGATTACAGCTTGTTGTCTTTTTGAGACAGAGTCTTGCTCTATCACTCAGGCTGGAGTGCAGCCACATGATCACAGCTCACTGTAGGCTCAACCTCCTGGGCTCTAGTGATCCTCCCAAATACTGGAAATACAGGCACGTGCTATCATGCTAATTTTTGTATTTTTTGTAGAAATGAGGGTTCACCATGTTGCCCAGGCTGGTCTCAAACTCCTAGGCTCAAGCAATCTACCTGACTCAGTCTCCCAAAATGCTGGGATTACAGGTGTGAGCCACTATGCCTGGCCAGATCACAGCTTGTGTGGATTCTACCCCGCTCTCAGAAACATCAACAGCACCTGATAGTTTGTACACACACGTAACTCTTTTTAACGTTGTTTTCAAATTCGAATTTACCACATTATCTGGGATTTTGAGCCCACTAAGCACTAGGAAGATGGCAAAACAGCACCTTCAGAGACAAGACGCCAAACATTTCCAGGGTGTTCACACAGTAGTTCACGGTGCAATCAACCTCTTGTAGGAACCCAGCTGTTGGTAAGGTTAGGATGAGTATACTTAATTTAACAAGATTTTTATTTACACTCTTGCCTAATGGAGTTATAGCTTCTAAAATTATTGTTGTATTGCTTTTTCAAATAATTTCCAGAAATCTTTTTCTTATACACTTTATATATAGCTGATAACACTTTATATATAGCACTATCTATATATAGATAGCACTTTATATATAGCTGATAAGTACAGTCAATCTTAATTACCAACAACAGCAGTGGCTAACACTGAGCGCTTATTACTGGCTCTGTGCCAAGAATTTTATTTGTATTACCTACTTCAATTTTCCTAACAACCTTGAAAGGTAGGACCCATTATTAACTTCATTTTAGAATGGAAAAAATGCTCTCAACCATCTTACAATATTCCTCTCAGCTCATTACATGGTCTGCCCAGTGATATTTCCTTTGTGACGTATCCAGGTCCTAACACTGACCCTTCCTCCAACCTATCTAGCAGTTTGGGCACTAGAAATAACTTCTAGTATATTTCTGTTTCCATTATCCTGCTCCAAAGTGTGTGAAGTCCTCATAATCAGTCAAATATTATAACTATAATAAACTAAGTGGTCACCCTATTTAGTCTTTCAGATCATCCTGCAGACTTCTACTAATTATCTAATTCATCTAATATTAATTATGTACTTGTTATGAGCCACTTAACTCCTATATGCCACATTGCCAACAAACTTTACAGAACTCCAAACAAAATCTTAATTAAAAAGGAATGAGTCTGCTCAGGCTGAAGGTAAGGACTGCACACCTGCTCAGCCATCCTCTTGCCTATGACTCTCAATCTGACTTCCTTTGAGGCACTTCTGGTTAGTCCCATTCACCCTCAGAACCTAATTTGGACTGTATTTGTACTTGCCATTTGCACCCCCCCAGACTGCTCTGTGGAACTATCTTACTAGATAATAAGGGAAATTCAACTCCTAAGTTAATGTCCAACAGAAACACATGCCCCAGTGCATCAAGAGACAAGAGCAGAATGTTTATAGCATCATATGTAGTTGCCCCAAACTAGAAACAATCTAAATGCCATCAGTGTTGGGAATATTCAGCAATAAAAGTAAGGGAACCATTGCTGCATCCAACAATATAGGTGAATCTCACAACCAAGCTGGGTGAAAGACAAAAAATATAAATCCAATACCGTATTTCTGTAATAGTTCAAAAATTGACAAAACTAAATTATAGTGTTTAGAGATCCATAATGACATAGTAAAAGTAAAAAAACCATAAAGAATAGAAGCAATTGCTTTGAAAATCCAGATGGTGGTTACTGATGGGGGTTTAGGGGCTTTGATGGAGATGGGACATGAGAGGCTTCTAGGGGGACTATCAAGGTCTTTTCTTGATCTGGGCAGTGGGTACGTAGAGTTTGCAGTAAAATAATAAGCCAGGCACTGTGAATCATGCCTGTAATCCCAGCTACTTGGGAGGTTGAGGCAGGAGGATTGCTTCAGGCCAGGAGTTCAAGATCAGCCTGAACAACATAGCAAGACCCTGTCTCTAATAAAATAAAAATAAAGCTCTACTCTACATTTTACTCACTTTGTTATATGTGTTATATTTCATAATTTAAAAGTTTTTAAAGAAAGTATCAAGGGGCTAGCAGTTAACCCAAAGCCATTGTTTTAGATTTGATAGTCAAATCTACATTTTCCCATTCTCTCAATCCAGTCCCAATGGGAAAAAGAAAATCCATGAACTTGAAGGGGGAAAAAAAAAAATCTCCAAAGAATAATTTTGCATCACATTAAGACATACATCTGTTTGGAACCAGAAATAAGTATAAAGCAACAAACATGCAAGGGCCTACTCTGCACAAGAGTGAAGTTGTGTGTTCATTTCCAATAGTGCTCAGCCAGGCATGGTGGCTCACGCCTATAAATCCCAGCACTTTGGGATGCCAAGGCAGTAGGATTGCTTGAGTCCAGGAGTTCAGACCAGCCTGGGCAACATAGTGTGACCTTGTCTCTATAGCCAATCAATCAATTGAAAACAGTGCTTTCTGTATTAGATTGCACCAACTTTCAGGTCCTTTGTTTTTCTAAGTTACTTTAACCATGCCATTTTTACCTAAAGATGAAAAACAAACTCATTTTCAATGGTTGTACAAGTTAGAAAATTGCCTGTCCCAGGCAGCTGCCTTGCAAAAGTGATTTTGTTTAAAAGGTCAACCTGAAAGCCAGTCTAGTTTTGTCTTTCACAGTTTAGCTATAAACAGCGCATATTTGATAATTCAAATCAATACATCTTCTCAAAAGCAAAGGCTAAACGTTTTCTGCAGTTTAGGGAAGTCATAATGTCTAGTCCAGAGATTCTGAAGCCCCTGTCAACCAAATGTGTTGGTCAAACTTATTACATTTGATTTCAAAACTACACTTTGTGGGGCCTGCTAGTTCCGTTTACTTGGTGGCCAAGCCATTTCTGTCATCTCTGCTCCTCCCTGAAATTGTTGTTTCATTTTTGTATATTTTGTTTGTGGAGAATGTGTATAGCTTTGATCTCTTACTAGTTAGTTAACCCCTGCACTTGTCAACCTATAACCTCCTCTTATCCTGAACAGACCTCTCCAAACTCAAACTCTCTACCATTAGGTCTGTCCATTTCTATGTTATTATTATTTTGAGACAGGGTCTCACTCTGTTGCCCAGGCTGGAGTGCAGTGGCACGAATATAGTTCACTGTAGCTTCAACCTCCTGGACTCAAATATCCTCATGCTTCAGCCTCTCCAGTAGTTGGGACCACAGGCATGCGCCACCACACCCAGCTAATTTTCTTTTTTGTAGAGGCAAAGTCTGGCCATGTTGACCAAGTTGGTCTCAAATTCCTGAGCTCAAGCAATCTTCCTGCTTCAGCCTCCCAAAGTGCTGGAATTATAGATGCCTGGCTGAGGTGTGTCAAATTTCTACTGGCCCTTAGAATCTCTCATTAAAAGACATTTTCCCTTCTCAGGGGTGGGGCGTGGTGGTTCACACCTGTAATCCCAGCACGTTGGAAGGCCGAGGTGGGTGGATTGCTTGAGCTCAGGAGTTCGAGATGAGCATGGGCAACATGGCAAAACCCCATCTCTACAAAAATTAAATAAATAAATACAAAAATTAGCCTGGCATGATAGCTTGCACCTGTAATCCCAGCTAACTCAGGAGGCTGAAGCGGGAGGACCGCTTGAGCCTGGGAGGTGGAGGTTGCAGTGAGCCGAGATTGCACCACTGCACTCCAGTCTGGGTGACAGAGCCAGACTCTGTCTTAAAAATAAATAAATAAAAGATAAAAAATAATACAAAGTACTTATAAAAAAGACATTTTGCCTTCTCCATAAAGCCCTTCCTATTTTCCCTTTCCAACTCAGCATCAAATGAAGCCTGCTACATGATTAAACTCCCAAAGTCTTTATAATTTCCTTATGGCACATATTTTTACCTTTTATTGCATTGGGTATTATTTGTAAGTCTGGCCTACCCTCAGAGCAGGACATCTCCGCCTTCCGAAGCAGCAGCATAGGTACTCCAACAGTATTGCAGGCTGAAGGTGATTTAAGAGTGTACGCTGGGGAAAATCCCATTAACATCATACTAATGTTGAGGAGGAACGACTCTTTCCAAAGGAGTCAGCAGATGGCTGTTTGAACTAGGCACCAGACGGATAGTTGATTACAAACTGTGGTTTCAACTTACTATAAACGTTTTGTCTTAGAAATGGCCCTTTGTCAAGGGTATTTCCAGAAAGTTTTTCTAGTTTTACGAAGTGGTGCCAAGTTAATGAATGAAATACTTGGGAAATCTGAAGAATTATGGAAAATCTTAAAAGACAAAATGCAAAGAAAGAAAATACGAGTAACAATGAGGCAAATACAAATGAAAAGATCTGCACCAAAACTAGGGGTACATAGTGTTTATACTAGCAGACTCCTGGCCTTGAATCTGACTCTCTGAGGAAAGAATTCT